>NC_133666.1:272094178-272353321 GCF_037893015.1 Macrotis lagotis | reverse complement strand
TACATATTTTAATATATAAGAATATTTAATAATAAATAATTATTATTAAATATTTAAATAATTAATAATGAATGAATAAAACTATTTTTAAGAAATTATGCATTATATCAAAATTGAATTTATTCAAGAAATTTAAGTTTCTTCAATGTAAGGAAAAGTATAAAAATAAAAACTGTGTTAATAGTTACAAAAATATATGAACATATCAATAAAACTAGAAGTTTTTGACAAAATGTAAAGTACATTTACATAAAAACAAAAACACCAAAAATCTTTGTCAGAAGTGGGTCATTGCTTAATTTATTAAAAAGTCATTTATCCAAAATGAAACCTACATATTATTTTGTTGATATTTTTCCCCACTACAATTGTCTGAAAAATCTCCTCCCTTTTTCCAATCTCCTCCATTCCTCCAGATCCCAGATGTCCTTAAGGGTTTCATTTCTTTTCCTGCTCTGTTCACTTTTCAAGTACCAAAAGTTCTCATTTACCTCAATGGAACATTTATTAGTGGAAAACTTCTACATCAAAGATAACACATCTTTTCTTTCTCCCTCTTCATATTTTTCAATATAGTTCCTTCTAACTTACCCATTCTGATAAAGGCTAATCTCTTTTAAAGATTAAAAAGGTTCCTTTTTTCCTTTATGCTAGTTTTTTCTTATCAGTTCTCCCCATATCACACACTCCCTATCTCCTGTCTTCTTATTACCTTGTGCCTTTCATGTTCTTTCCCATAATATAATGGAGTCCCACAAAAATAATCATTTACTTGTCAGTAGGTGTCATCAGAATCTATTTAAAACACCCCCATTTGTCTCTTCACTATTACCTCTACCAGATTTCTGCCTTCACCTTTGTCCTTGTGTTCACCTAGAAATAATTCTTTTTATAAGTTTTTTTCACTTATCACTCTATTGCTGATTCTATCTTTGAAATATTTATTCCCTTTTACTGAATTTATATTGTTTAAGATGTTCAAAAATCAATGACAATTTTACTTCTGATTTATTTATAAAATGTTTGAAAATTTTCTTTATTATTCAATATACATTTTCTGCCCTGCATGGTTAAGTTCAGACTTGAAAAATAGATTGGTATTCCATTCCTTCCTCCTTTTTTCTAGTGGATGAGGAATAGCTTTGGATTATTCCCTTTTGAAAAATATTTTATTCATTTATTTTTCCATATAACATGAAAAAAATAGTTTTCTACAATCATTTTTGTAAGGTTTTAAGGTTCACACATTTTCTCCCTCCCTCACCTTTCTTCCCCCATACCCCTGACAGAAATCAATTTAATATAGGTTATACGCGAATAAGTCTGTTATATATCTATCCATACTAATTATGTTGTGAAAGAAGAATCCAATCAAATATTAAAAACCAAAAGAAGAAAAAATATAAATTTAAAATATATTTAAAAAATCAAAAATAGTAAACTTTGCCCTGCATTCAGACTTGATATTTCTCTGGATGTCAATGATATTTTCCATCACAAGTCTTTTAGAATTGTTTTTGATTATTGTACATTTGAGATGAGCAAGTTAGTCATAGTTGATTATCACCCAATGTTATTGTTTGTGTGTTCAATATTCTTCTGTTTCTGTTCACTCAGGATCAGTTCATTCAAGTCTTTCTAGGCTTTTCTGAAGTCCCATCCCTCATGATTTCTCATAGAACCATAGTACTCTATCACATTCATATACCACAATTTGTTCAGTCATCCCAATTAATGGACATGACCTCAGTTTTCAATTCTTTGTCCCTATGAAAAAAGCTGCTTTCAAAATTCTTGAACCTGTGGGGTTTTTTTACACTTTTGCATGATCTCCTTGGAATACAGGCATAGTAGTGGTATTGCTAGATCAAAGGACAAGCACAGTTTTATTGCCCTTTGAGTATAGTTGCAAATAACACAGCAGAAAGTTTGGATCAGTTCACAATTCCAACAATAATACATTAGTGTATCAGTTTTCCCACATCCCCTTCAATATTGACTGTTTTCCTTTTTTTCACATTGGCCAATATGACAGGTGTGAGGTGTATCTTAAATTGCTTTTTTTATAATCAATAATAATTTAGAAGAGTTTTCATATGACTATATTTAGTTTTAATTTCTATATCTGAGAATTGTCTTTTCATATCCTTTAACCATTTATCAACTGGAGAAGGAATTACATTCCTATTAATTTGACTCAGTTCTCTATGTCTTTTAGAAATGAGTCTTTTTGGGGGCAGCTAGGTAGTGCAGTGGATAAAGCACTGGTCCTGGAGTCAGGAGTACCTAGGTTCAAATCCAGCCTCAGACACTTAATATTTACCTAGCTGTGTGGCCCTGGGCAAGCCACGTAACCCCATTTGTCTTCCTAAAATCTAAAAAGAAAAAGAAACGAGTCCTTTGTCATAAACACTAGTTGTAAAAATTGTGTACCAACTTATCACATTCCTTTGCAACTTAGATACATTGGCTTTATTTGTGCAGAAACTTTTCAATTTAATATAATCAAAATTATCCACTCTGTAATTTTTTTTACTACGTCTTCTTTGGTCATAAACTTTTCCTCATTCCATAAATCTGACAAAGAGACTATTTCTTGCTTTCCTAATTGGTTTACAGTATTACCTTTTATGCAAATCCTGTGCCCCTTTCAACCTTGTCTTTCTACAAGGTGTGAGATGTTGGTTTATGCCTAGTTTCTGCCATACTATCTGCCAGTTTTCCCAGAAGATTTTTAACAAACACTGAGTTCTTATACCAGAATTTGCAATTTTGAAATCAAATAGTAAATTACAAGAGTCATTTACTCCTGATTCTTTGGTACCTAAACGATTCTACTGATTCAGCATTCTATTTTTAGCCAGTACCAGTTTAATGCTTTTTAAGTTTAGATCTCATAAGGCTAGAGCATCTTCCTTGAATTTTTTCATTTATTCTCTTGATTTTCTTGAACTTTAGATTCCCCCTATGTATTTAGCTTTTCATTATTTTAAAGAATGATTTTATTTATTTTGAATTTTACATTTCTCCCCCAATCTTTCTTCCCTCTCCCCACCTTCCACAGAAGGCACTCGGTTAGTCTTTACATAGTTTCCATCGTATACACTGATTTAAATTGAATGTGATGAGAGAGAAAACATATCCTTAAGGAAGAAACATAAATATAAGAGATAGCAAAATTACATAATAACATAACTTTTTTTAAAATTAAAGGCAATAGTCTTTGGTGTTTGTTCAAACTCCACAATTCTTTCTTTGGATACAGATTGTATTTTCCATTGAAGAAACCCCCAAATTGTGCCTGCTTGTTGCACTGATGGAATGAGCAAATACATTAAGGTTAACCATCATCCCTGTGTTGTTCAGGATGTACAGTGCTCTTCTGGTTCTACTCTTTTTGCTCAATATCAATTCATGTATGTCCTTTCAGGAATGCCTGAATTCCCATCCCTTTGCGTTTCTAATGGAATAATATGTTCCATCACATACATATACCACAATTTGCAAATCCATTCTCTAATTGAAGGACATGTACTTGTTTTCCAATTCTTTGCCACCACAAATAGGGCTGCCATGAATATTTTTGTACAAGTGATGTTTTTATCCTTTTTCATCATCTGTTCAGGGTATAGACCCAGTAGTGGTATTGCTAGATCAAAGGGTAGGCACATTTTTGTTGCCATTTGGGCATAATTCCGAATTGCTCTCCAGAAAGGTTGGATGAATTCACAACTCCATGAGCAAAGTATTAGTGTCCCAGATTTCCCATATTCCTTCCAACACTGAACACTGAGTTTTCTGGTCATATTAGTCGATCTGATAGGTGTGAGATGGCACCTCAGAGATGCCCTAATTAGCATTTTTCTAATAAGTATAGATTTAAACAATATTTCATATGATTATGGATTGCCTTCATTTCCTCATCTGTAAATTGCCTCTGCATATCTTTGATCATTTGTCAATTGGGGAATTGCTTGGTTTTTAAAAATTTGACTCAGTTCTCTGTATATTTTAGAAATGAGTCCTTTGTCAAAAATATTAGTTGTAAAATTGTTTACTAATTTACTGCATTTCTTTTGATCTTGGTTATACTGGTTTTATCTGTGCAAAAGCTGGTTCATTTAATGTAATCAACATAGTCTAATTTGTTTTTAATGATATTCTCCATCTCTTCTTTAGTCACAAACTGCATTCCTTTCCATAGGGCAAGGTAAACTATTCCTTGATATCCTAGCTTGCTTAGATATTATTTTTTATGTCTAAATCCTGTATCCATTTTGATCTTATCTTGGTATAGGGTGTGAGGTGTTGATCTAAATGAATTTTCTACAAACTTCCAATTTTCCCAACAGCTTTTATCAAAGAGAGTGTTTTTATCCCAACAGCTGGACTCTTCAGGTTTATCAAACAGCATATTACCATAATCATTTCCTGTTATTGCACCTAGTCACTTCCATTGATCCACCACTCTATTTTTTAGCCAATACCAGACAGTTTTTATGACTGATGCTTTTTAATATAATTTTAGATCCGGTAAAGCTAAGCCACCTTCTTTTGTACTTTTTTTCATTGAATCCCTGGAAATGCTTTACTTTTTATTTCTCCATATAAATTTACTTACAGCTTTTTCTAACTCATTAAAGTATTTTTTTTGGAATTTTGATTGGTAGGGCACTAAATAAGTAGTTCTGTTTTGGTACAATTGTCATTTTTATTATATTAAATTATATATAATTGATGCTTTCCCAGTTATTTAAATCTGATTTATTTTATTTGTGTGAGAAATGTTTTGTAATTGTTTTCAAAAAGCTTTTGAGACTGACTTTGCAGGTAGACTCCAAGACATTTTATATTTTCTGGGGTTACTTTGATTGGGATTTCTCTTTTGAAATCTTTCTGCTGCACCTTGCTAGTCATATATAGGAATGTTGAAAATTTATGAGGGATTATTTTATATCTTGTGAATTTGCTAAAGTTGCTAATTATTTCTAGTAGGTTTTTAGATGATTTGGGGGGATTCTTGAGTTATACCATCATGTCATCTGCAAAAGATGAGAGTTTTGTCTCTTTCTTCCAAATTCTATTTCTTTCAATTTCTTTTTCTTCTCTTATTATTGATGCTAACATTTCTAATACAATATTGAATAGTAGTGGGGATAATGGGCACCCCTTATCTTATTGGGAATGCCTCTAACCTATTTCCATTGCATGTAATGCTTGTTGATGGTTTCAGATAGATACTGCTTATTATTCAAAGGAACAATCCATTTATTCCTAACCTCTCTAGTGTTTTCAGTAGGAATGGGTACTGTATTTTGGCAAAAGCATTTTCAGAATCTATTGATATAATCATATGATTTCTGATAGGTTTGTTATTAATATAATTAATTATGCTAACAGTTTTCCTAGTATTGAACCAACCCTGCATTCCTGGGAGAAATCCTACTTGGTCATAATGTATTATCCTCGTGGTTTTGCTGAGATTTTATTTAAGATTTTTGCATCTATATTCACCAGGGAGACAAGCCTATAATTTTCTTTCTCTGTTTTAACTTTTCCTTGTTTAGGTATCAGCATCATATTGGTGTCATAAAAAAAGTTACACAGAATTCCAACTTCACCTTTTTTCCAGTATTTTTTTATAAACATGTTTACAAATTAGTTATTTTTGGTATGAGTAATTGGGATTTAGGGAAAAAGATATGTAAGAGATAATTTTTTAGTGTTCATCAAATTCTGAAGGGTTGTTTTTGCATGTATGTGTGTGTGTGTGTGTGTATGTATTTTCTTTTTTGTTTTTCTTCCTTTGGATGGGTATACTACAGTCCATATCTGGCTTAATACAGTTGTTTTAGCTCTCTGAACTGCTGAGAGGAGCTGCTTCTATTACAGTTGTTCATCTCACAATGGTGTTGATATATACATTCTTATCTTGGTTCTACTCTCTTCACTCAGCATCAGATCCCATAAGTCATTCTATGTTTATAGAAGAATAATATTCCATAGTTTTCATGTACCATAACTTTTTTAGCCATTCCCCAATTCTTTGCCACTGCAAAAAAGAGTTTCTATAAATATTTTGGAACATGTAGGACCTTCTCCCTTTTAAAAAATAATTTCTTCTGCATATAGACCTAGAACTGGTATTGTGGGTCAAAGGGTGTGAACAGTTTTATTGCTCTTTGGGCGATATGAATTATATTTTTCTCATTAAATAAAGTAATGTTTGTGGTTTGATTGGAATAACACTACATAAGTAATTAATTTAGGTAGAATAGTCATTTTATTATTTTGACTCAGAATATCAATGACTAATTGACATTTGAATAATTTTTAGATATGATTTTATTCTTGTGGAATTTTATAATTGAATTCAGATGTTTTCTGAGTTTGTCTTGGCAGATAAAATCTCAATTATTATATATTGTCTACAGTTACTTTAAATGGAATTTCTCATTCTATTTCTTGCTGCTGATTTTGTTGGCAATATATAGAAAAATTGATGATTTATGTGGGTTTATTTTGTATCCTACTACTATGCTAAAATTGCTAATTCTGTCAAGTAATCTTTTTAGTTAAGTTTCTAGAATTATGTTACCTAAAAAGAGTGATAGTTTTGTTCCTTCTTTAACTACTTTAATTCTTTCAATTATTTTTCTTCATTTATTGATAATTCTAACATGTCAAATACAATACTGAATAATAGTGGTGATAATGGGCATGTTTATTTCACCCATGATCTTATTTAGAATACTTCTAGCTTATCCCTAATACATACAATGTTTCTTGGTGGTTTTAGATAGATAGTGCTTACCACTGTATGGTAAACTCCATTTATTCCTTTGAATAAAGAATGTATGCTGTATTTTGTCAAAGGTTTTTCAGCATCTATTGAGATAATCATATAATTTGTTAGTTTTGTTATTGATATGGTCAATTATGCTGTTTTCCTAATATTGAATGAACCCTGCATTCCAAGTATAGAGAGTTCTTGATCATAATATCTTTGTAAATATTTTATTTTAAACATTTGCAACATTATAGATTAGGAATATTGGCCTATAATTTTACTTGTCTATTTTGACTCTGCCTGGTTTAGGTATCAGCATGATATTGCAAAAATCCTTCTTAATATATTTTTTCAAAAAATGTTATATAGAATTGGAATTAACTATATATTAAATATTTGGTAGAATTCACTTGTGAAGCCATCTATCTTGCCCTGGAGATTTTTATTCTTAGAGAATTCAATGATGTTTTGTTATTAAAGTATTTAATTTCCTCTTCTGTTAATTTAGGCAATTTATATTTTTATAAACGTTCATCCATTTTACTTAGATTGCCAAATTTAGTGACATAGAGTTGGGCAAATTAGCTCTGAATTATTACTTTAATTTCCTCCACATAGGTAATGAGTTCACCATTTTCATTTTTAATATTGATAATTTGGTTTTCTCCTTTTCCTTTTTTTGATCAAATTAATCAAATATTTATTTTATTTGTTTTTTCCCCAAAATACTAGTTCTTAGTTGTTTTTTTAAAGTTCAATAGTTTTCTTTCTTTGATTTTATTAATCTCTCTGTTGATTTTCTGAATTTGGAGGAGGGATTTAATTGAGGATATTTAATTTGTTATTTCTCTAACTTTTTAGATTACATGTCCAATTCATTGATCTCTTCTTTCTCAGTCTAATTCTCATAAACTTTTAAATAAATAAAATTTCCCCTAATAACTGTTTTGGTTGCAAACCACAAGTTTTGGCATGATGTCTCCTTATTGTCATAGTCTTGTATGAAATTTTTAATTATTTCTATGATTTGTTTTCTGATCCACTCATTTAAAATTAGGTTATTTAATTTTAAATTAATTGTTAGCCTGTCTTCCATGGTGCTTTATTATTACATGATTTTATTACATCATGATCTGAAAATAATGCATTTAATTATTCTTGTCATTCTGTGTTTGATTGTAAAGATTTTATGCCCTAGTACATGGTAAATTTTTGTGTAGGTGTCATGTACCACAGAGAAAAAAAGGATTTTTCTTTCTATCTACATTCAGTTTTCTAGAGAAGTCTATCATATTTAATTTTCTTAACATTCAATTAACCTCCTTAACTTCCTTCTTGTTTATTTTTTAGTTATACATATCTAAATTTTAAACAAATCTAAATCAGAGAGGGAGGTTGCAGTCTCCAACCAGTATAGTTTTCCTGTCTGTGTCATCTTGCAACTCATTTAACTTATCTAAGAATTTGGAAGCAATATTGCTTGGTGGATATATGTTTAATATTGAAATTTCTTCATTGTCTATCGTACCTTTTAGGAGGATGTAGTTTCCTTCCTTAGCCCTTTAAATGAGATCTGTTTTTGCCTTTTTGCTTTGTCTGAGATAAGAATGTCTACCCCCCTATTTTTTCCCTCTTCAACTGAAGCATAATATATTCTGTGTTTATCTTTTTTGCTTAAATTTTCCCTTTCTTGTAAAACAATATTATAGCAAAAAAAAAAAACCTGAGAAAAATTTTTCAGTAAATTATCAGGAGAAATTAACTAAATATACAAATCAAGAAGACAAAAAAGTTGGTGAAAGAATTCACAGAACACCTCCAGAAAGAGAGTCCAAGATAAAAACTCCAAGGACTATCATAACCAAATTCCAGAATTCTCAAATAAAGGAGAAAATACAATGAACTGTCAAAAAGATACAATTTAAATTCAAAGTAAAGATAATCAGAAGTACTCAGGACTTCTCACTTTCAACATTAAAGGAATAGAGAGTCTAGAATATGATATTTTGGAGGGCAAAGGGCCTTGGATTACAATACAGAATTTACCACCTTGCAAAATTCAGATATATTTTCAGGAGTAATAGATGAAATAGATGAAATAGAAGACTTTCCAAAATTTCCTGATAAAATGACCAGAACTGAATGGAGAATTTAATCTTTGAATATAAGACTCAAGAGAAGCAGAGGTGTCATTGTGGATAAAGCAACAACCTGGAGTCAGGAGGAGCTGAGTTCAAATGTGACCTCAGACACTTAACAATTACCCAGCTGCCTGACCTTGAGAAAGTCATTTAAGCTCATTGCTTTAAATAAATAAAATTTTAAAAAAGATATTAATAAAAAGACAAATATAAAGGGATAAAAAACAAATCTTAGTCAAGAATATTAAATTACATACAACCCTAAAAGGGAAGACATAACTCTTGTAACTCTTGAGAATTATATGTCTCTTAAAAGCGTTGAAAAGAACTTAGTACATTGTACTTGGAGGATATAGGTATTGTTGGTGACCTCACTATACTTGAGACAAATTACAGAGCATGTGACTGTGGTAGAGTGCTCTATCACAGGTTAGGCACAAATAGTCCAAGTGAACACCTGGAGTATTTTTTCTAAACTTATATATCTCACATTTTCTTTAAGCTAATTTAATTCTGCCTTATTTTATAAAAACTATCTATTAGATTTCTCTTATCTATTATCTATCTCTTTACCTTAATCCTAATTCCTTATAATGAAAATTGTTTATCAAAATATGCTGCTAACCTGACTGTTCATTGCTGAGTGGATGGGGGGGGGAAGGGAGGGTGGAAGGGAATTTTGTAATTGGAAAATATATATTGCATATGGATGAAAATAAATAAATGAATTGAATAAAAAAGACATTCCTCAATTAATAAATGGTAAAAGGATATAAACAGACAATTTTCAAATGAAGAAATTAAAACTGCATATAATCATCTGGAAAAAACTCCAAATCATTACAGATGAGAGAAATGCAAATTACAACAACTATAAGGTATCACCTCACACCTATCTCATTGACCAGGATGAGAAAAGGGAAAACAATCAGTGTTGGAGAGGTTATGGGAGGATTGGGAACTTAATGCACTATTGGTGAATTTGTGAAATAATCCATCCATTATGGAGAGCAATATGAAACTATGCCCAAAAGAACAATAAAACTGATCATACCCTTTGACACAGAAAAATAGGCCTATATTCAGAAGAAATCATAAGAAATGGGGAAAAGTCCCACATATTTTAAAGTATTCATGGAAGTTCTTTTTGTAGGTGGCAAAGAATTGGAAATTGAGGGGTTGCCTATTTGGGAACTAATGAACAAGTTACAGAATATGAATTTTATGTAGTGTTCATGTTCCATAGGAAACCATGAGTTATCAAGCTTTAGAGAAGCATGGGAAGAATTCTGGGATCTAATAATGACTGAAGGGAGAAGAACCAATAGAACATTATACACATTAACAAAAACATTGTGAGTTGATCAGCTATAATGGATGTAGCTCCTCTCAAGAAGTTCAGCAAGCTAAGTCAACCCTGGGAGACCTGTTAAGGACAATGCTATTCACATCTAGACAAAGAAAAAAACAAATAAACAAAAAAACTGAATGAATTTAAATGAATATTCTATGGAAACTTTTTTAAACTTCTATATTTTTCCAATCTATCCCATAGTTTTTGTTATTTTCCCTTAATTCTAATTCTTCATGTAGAGAGTACCCAATATGTAAACATGTTAAATATGTTCACTAGACTGTTCATTGCTGAAGGGAGCAGGGATGAAAAGGAGAGTAGAAGGAAATTATGTAACAGAATATGCATGTGGATAAATGTTGAAACTTTAGTGACATGTAATTGGAAAATTTAAATAATAGTTCAATTAGAAAAAATAAAATGTAAAAAATATAAAAATCAAAACAAGATATAAAGATGAACAAAAAAGATAAACAATATGACTGAAAAAAATTGAAAAAAATGGCTTTGTAGTAGCAAAGCAATGCATCATATGATTAATTAGAAGTCACATTTAACTGGGAAAAATACACAGCAAATTACTCTAATAATGATCTGATATCTCTGGGCCTCTGATTGGTGAGTCTTAATGATATGCAGCCTAGGTCCTATACATTATACTCTAATCATTTTCATGCTTTCAAACTCTTGTGCCCTGGTCTTTACTTTTAATTCCAAGATTCTACCTAGGGATATTGGATTTTAATTGCTGAGCATACAACATATGCAGCCTCAACCAAGACCATTGTTTGACTCACTGGTACTTTTATACCACATTTCAACTCATGTCATTTTCTCCTCCACTATACATCTAAGAATAATAATCACATCAACACTAAAAAAAATACTGCTCCCTTGAATAGTAAACTATGAAGTATCTTCCCCTGCTAGAATACAAGTTACATGAAAAAATATTGCTCCTTTATTTTTGCATCACTACAGCATAGCACCTTGCAAAAACAAAACATATTGCTTTTCTGTATATATAGTGTATTGATTTATCTAAGAATAACTCTTTTTTCCATAGGTAGATA
This sequence comes from Macrotis lagotis, assembly GCF_037893015.1. Taxonomy (NCBI): domain Eukaryota; kingdom Metazoa; phylum Chordata; class Mammalia; order Peramelemorphia; family Peramelidae; genus Macrotis; species Macrotis lagotis. Next base: position 272,341,963 of record NC_133666.1, on the reverse strand, counting down.
TTCCAAAGATTTAAACAGATAATCTTATTTAAAAATATACAAAATATCCACACTATATGAAAAAATTACTAATAAAAAGATGAAAATTAAAGCAACTCAGATCTTACTTTATAAGACAGAGAAAAGAACTCATAAGCACAAAAGAGAAAATAAAAAATGTTGTCATGACTGTGGAAGAACTAAAATAATAATTCAATGTTAGTGAAGCTATGTACCCTCCCATCTGGGAAAGCAATTTAAAGTTAAACTCAAAAAGTCACTAAAATTGCTTATCCATGAATCAAGCAAAGCCCAAAAAAGTCAAAGACAGAGCAAAAGAATTCATAAGTACAAAATGTATAAAATAGCACTTTTTTATATTAAACAAGTAGAAATAACATCAACATCCAATAATTAAGGAATAGGTTTTCAAATTATTGAATATAAAATAATATATTTATATGTAGTTTATATGTGTATCTATGTGTGTAAGCATGTATATCATATAATGGAATATCATTGTGGCACAAGATAAGGAATAAGTGAAAATCAGAAATAGTAAATGCTTCTGTAAACTACCAATTATTTCATTAATAAAAAAGGAAAAATTCTATAAAGGACTTAAGAACTCTGTTAAATGCAGTGACACATGATGACCTCAGAGAAGTAAAGAAAGCAGCATCTATATAGTATCTACTATATGCCTAGTGCTTGCAAAGCATTTAAAAATAGATATGATACCATTTGACCTTCACAGGAACCCTATGGAATAGGTGCCATTAATATCCACATTTTATAATGAAGAAATTAATGCAGAGATTAATTGACACGTTTAGGTTCATACAGCTAGTAAAGATCTGTGGTCAAATTGAACTCATTTTTAGAATGGTTCCATGTGGTGTTTCATTTTCTTTTATTATTGTATTTATTTATTACAAAAGATGGTTTTTATTTAGAGGAAAGGAGCTTCCAGAAAGAGTGGCATGATATGGACCAAAATTAGAAAACAAATACACAAAAGAGAGCAGAGAGAAAATCAGAATTCACACAAAAATGGCAGCAAGTTAAATTTGAGATACTAAAAAAATTCTTAATTGAAGAAGTAGATTCTTGCACAATTCTGTCTTCATTTGATATTGAAATCTTTATGTTAATTCATGTTTGTTAATTTCATAAAAAATGAAAAATATGAAAAAAAGAAATGTGGCAAATAAATCTTTTAAAATCAACTAGAGGTTGCAGCTAGATGGCATAGTGGATAAAGCACCAGCCCTGGAGTCAGGAGTACCTGGGTTCAAATCCAGTCTCAGACAGACACTTAATAATTACCTAGCTGTGTGGCCTTGGGCAAGCCACTTAACCCTGTTTGCCTTGCAAAATAAATAAATAAATAAATAAAATGAACTAGAACATGATTTTAATCCTCTCTAATAGCCATATTACATTTAGGTAAGCCAAATTGAACTTGAGAATAATGAGAAAAGATATAAATTAAAGATTTATTCTTTGAAGGTAAAATCAGATGATAACAAATAGAAAATGCTTTATTATAAGAAACCAACAAATTGAACTTTACAGTAAATATTTTCATATGAAAGAACAAAATATATTACTGTTTCTAAGTTTTTTCTCTATACCATTCATAACTTTATATCACACAGCATTTACTTTTTGTGCTTTGAAATGAATATACTTTCTTAACATTTTGAATTTCCCTTACCTAATTGCATACTTTATATATATATATATATATATATATAATCTTTGCTTAAAGACCTAAAAATCATCCTGTTAACCTGAACTGTGACTGCCATTTCCCCATTGAATGGAATTTTACCTGTAGATTTGCAGTAAAATAAATCAAATTTTGTGGAATAATGCATTTGTTCATAAGAAACTAGTTATTCAAATGGTGCCAAACTCAAAATGAGTTTAGGAAATCCCATTCTAATTAAAGCTATTTCTTTTATTTTTTCAAAATAAATCAAGAAATTGGCATCCCTCTCTATCTGTTTCATTTATTGGATAACACTTCTGAAGTTCTTGTTAAATGGAGATTCTTCTACTCTTGCTTTTTTAAATTTTTAGTAACTTGATTTCTGATCTTATTTCATCAAAAATTGAAAATAGACTGAAATATGAAATTATTTCTTTCAATTTCCTGGGACTATATCCTTTTGCATTTATTGGAGCAGAGGATATCACTGACAAAAAGTAAAATGAACCTCTCTCCTATAACAGACAATATAGATTTCAAATAGGTTATGATTTAATGCTAATGAATAATAAAATCATTCATCTTTTCAAAATATTTCATTTGCCCATTTTTGTAGTTTGACCTAATATGGTGGTTAGTATCAAAGAATAATCATCTCTAATATTTATATGTGCCTACTTTATGCCAGAGACTGTGATAAGCACTTTATAAATATTCATTTGATTTTGATGATAACTCTTAGAATACTGTTATTATTATTATTATTATTATTATTATTATTATTATTATTATTATCCCCATTTTACAGTTGAAGAAACTGAGGCAAGGAAACTTCAAATGACTTGCTACAATAACACCTTAGTGGGTGTCTGTGTCTGGTTGTCAAGTCAGATCTTCTCCACCTCAGTCCCATCACTCAAACCCCTATTCAATAATTACCTTATCTACAGAAATTCAGAAGGTAGATGACTTATATTTCCTACTTGTTCAGTATATCTTCTCCTATTATGGTGACAGGATGTGAAGGAATATTACTTATTCCCACATTATCAATATCAAGATAATCATCACAATTTAGAATGGGGCAAGCCCACAGTTAAATGTCACTTCATTCACCATATGTATACACACATACACACAAGTGTGTGCATGTATGTATGTATGTACGTATATATATATATATATATATATATATATATATATATACATACGTTGTTACACCATACTAGATAGGCTAACCATATAATCAGTGGTATTGACAGAGCACACATTTAATTGTGCCATGTGTCAGGATACCTACCTGACTTGAGGGGAAAAGGATATGTTCGGGTAAGACAAGTATTTTAGGTGTGATGGTTGCTCCGTCCTTTTCAGGACTCTTTTCCATTTTTTATGTCTACCTGATCCAAACTACTCTCATCAGAGGCTCCAAGAAGCTATTGCTTGTACAATGGTCACATTCCAATAAACTGTTTTGACATATTGGCCAAATAGGGGTGAGAGTAACCAAAAGAGTCTCAGATCTATCAGTGAAATGGGGGAGGGGTTATCTACCCCAAGCATGTAAATACTTTCCATGGTGGAATAGCCAGATGAAAACAATTTGTTCCAGTGGTCATGAAGGGATCAGTCATTGTGGAGTTCTTAGAGTATGATTAGGCATCAAAGATGACAAGGTCAACCATTGTATCTGAGGTCATAACCAGTTGTTTTGACTCTGACTTGCCCCTGGATTGTGATAACTGAAAGGTAGAGTGAAGTTAATGACTTTATGCAATTCTGCCTCACTTAAATACAAAATAGACATGACTTAAAAATATAATCAATTCCATTTCACCATTTTTATCTAACTCAAAGTTCCATGGGGACAGGCAAATAACTAAGTAGCAGGTAAGGATACAATGGGAGCTAAAGTCACAACTATACACAATATGCACATCTATGGCTTAGGCCTTTTATCTTCTCACTTCAAAGGAGCAGTGGGATTGGAAGCACTCTGGATCTGATCAGACTTTTAAGCATCTGATTGGCAGGTGAAGCCAAGATGGCAGTTAAAGGTAGGATTCCACCTGAGCTGTCTCTCAAACTCTTTCAAAGACCTTTAAATAATGACTCTAATCAAATTCTAGAGTAACAGAACTCCCATTTCCAAGACAACTACAAAGGTTGGCAGAAAAGGTCAGTTGTACTAAGGTGAGAGACAAATATGAAACAGTGTGGGACCCACCAACAGTGAAGACTGGTACCAGCAAACAGGAACAGACTTTAGGAATCAGAGAATCAACAATGGTAATAAGCATCTTGCAGAGATCTAAGTACATAGATGGCAACAGTGTCATACAACTGATCATAAGGAGATTAAAGGAGTCTCTTTCCTAACACAACGCTCTCCATGGTAAAGTATGTTTTGTCCATACTCTGAATCACAATTCTGGATGGCATTTCCAGGAGGAACAGAGGAGCACTAGCAAACCAGAGCTTGTGGTCACAAAGGAATTGGGACTCATCACAGCTCCAGGGAAGAAGGAAGTCCTTGTGAACCCTCATAGACAAGAGAGCAGCCCAAAAGAGTAGTAACATCTCTCCTTAGATAATAAAACCTTATGATGAAGATTATGAAAAACTGAAAATTTATAGGCTCCTACAAGTGACTCTGAAAATAGCTGCACAATACTTCTGCAGTTTGGGACAATGCACCTTCCATCCTGTAAGCAGAGCCTTACTTTAACAGAATTAATATCAAGTAAAAGGCTAGGAAAAATGAACAAACAGAAAAAAAATTATGAACATACAAAGTTACTATGATGACAAGGAAAATCAAAATATATACTCAGAAGATGATAGCAAAGTCACAACTCTAATATCCAAACATTCCAAGAAAGACCTGAATTGGTCTCATGTCATGGAAAGCTCAAAAAGAATTCAAAAATTATTTTGAAAAATGAGTAAGAGAGGTAGAGGAAAAACTGGGAAAAGAAATGAGAGTTGTATTTCTTTTACATTTTTATCCTCCTTTTCCTTCATGCTCTCCTGACAGAAATCAATGCAAATTGCCTAAATCCCTGGCCCAGGAGATGTCATATAGAAGTAATTATGGATTACATCTATAATCATGATAAACATAGAACCATAATAATCATATTGTGAAAGAAGAATCACATCCAAATTGAAGGGAAAAAATAGAGAGAAAAATGACATATTTAATAATAACCTTTTATAAAAAAATTAAAGATAGTGAACTTTGGTGTGCATTTAAACTCCACAATTCTTTCTCTGAATATAGATGGTATTCTCCATCATAAGTGTTTTAACATTGCCTTTGATTATTGAACTGCTGAAATGATCAAGTTCATCATCTAATGTTTCTGTAATGTGTATAATGTTCTTCTAGTTCTGCTCACAACTCAGCATAATTTTTTTGTTTTTAGAATTTTTTGCAAGGCAAAATGGGGTTAAGTGGATTGCCCAAGGCCACATAGTTAGGTAATTAAGTGTCTGAGGCAAGATTTGAACTCAGGTACTCCTGACTCCAGGGCCAGTGCTCTATCTACTGTGCCACCTAGCATGAGTTCTTTCAAGTCTTTCCAGGCTATTCTGAAGTCCCATTCCTCATGATTTATTATGAAAAAATAGGGTTCTAACACATTCATAATTTGTTCAATGATTCCCCAATGGATTAGCATTCCCTCAATTTCCAATATTTTGTCACTACAAAAAATTATTTTAAATATTTTTGAACATGGTTTCAGCCCTTTTCATGATCTCATTCAAATACAGTTGTAGTAATGGTATTGCTGGATCAAAAGCTATGCACAGTTTTGGACATAATTCCAAACTGCTCTCCAGGAAGATTAGATCAATTCACAACTCCACCAAAAAAAACTTCCACCCATATTCCTTCCAATATCGATCATTTGCCTTGTTTTCATATTGCCCAACCTGATAGGTATGAGGTGATACCTCAGAGTTGTTTTTAATTTGCATATTTCTAATCAATAATTATTTAAATAATTTTTAATGTGACTATAGATAACATTAATTTCGTAACCTAAAATTTGCTTTATCATATATATTTTAGAAATGAGTCTTTTGTCAGAAAGACTAGTTGTAATAATTGTTTCCAATATTACTGCATTCCTTTTGATCTTGGATATGTTGATTTTATTTGTGCAAGAACTTTTCAATTCAATATAAATAAAATTATCCATTTTGTCTTTTATAATGTTCTCTATCTCTTCTTTGATGTTAAACTGATACCTTTTCCATAAATCTGACAGAAAAACTATTCCTTGTTCTCATAATTGGCTTATAATATCACCTTTTATGTCTAAAGGCTATGCTTATTTCAACCTTAACTTGGTATAAGTTATGAGATGCTGGTCTATGTACAGTTTCTTCCATACTATCTTCCAGCTTTTCCAACTCTTCAATGGAGTGAGTTCTTAACCCAGAAGCTGGAATCTTTAAGTTTATCAAACAGCACATTACTATAGGCATCTAGTACTGTTTAATTTACATCTAATCTATTCCACTGATTCACTCTTTATTTCTTAGACAGTACCAAATAGTTTTTATGACTAATGCTTTATAATTTTAGATCTAGTAAGCCCAGACCATCTTCTTTTGCTTCTTTTTCCTTCATTAATTCTCTTGATATTTTTTACCTTTTATTCTTCCATAAAAATTTAGTTACAATTTGTTCTGGTTCAATAAACAAATTTGGAAATTTGAATGATATGGCATTGAATAAGAAATTTAATTTATGTAGAATTGTCATTTTTATTATATTGGCTTGGCCTACCCATGAGCTCTCGACTTTGGCCCAATTATTTATATATGATTTTATTTGTGTGAAAAGTGCTGTATATTTGGTTTTCAAAGTTTCTGAGTTTGCCTTGGTAGGTGGACTCCCAAGTATCTTATCTGCAAGTACTTTAAATGGAATTTGTCTTTCTATCTCTTGCTTCTGTGTCTTGTCAGTAATACATTGAAATATTGAAGATTTATGTGAGTTAATTTTATATCCTGAAACTTTGCTAAAATTGCTAATTGCCTCAAATAATATTTAGATGATTTTCTAGGGTTCTTTAAGTATACCATCATAATTATCTGGGAAAAAGTGAAAATATTATTCTAATTCCATCAATTCATTTTTCTTCTCCAAATGCCAAGGTTAACATTCCTTGATACTTGATGTTTGTCCTTTGTTCTTGAAGACCATAATATCAGAGAGGTTTTATCATGACAAGCACATGAATTGGATTGGAGGGAGGTGCTGTGGAGAGAGGAGAAGGGAAGCTGAGCTAAGTCACAAGCCTCACTTTCTCCTCCAGAATCATGTGGGTCCAATGATCAGATTTGAATCAGAATGACGGCAGATGACTTTGGATGTGAGACAATCAGGATTAAGTGTCACACAGCTGATAAGTGTCATGTGTCTGAGGATGGATTTGAACTCCTGTCCTCCTGACCCCAATGTCAGTGCTCTATCCACAGTGTCACCTAGCTGTCTCCTTAACTTTTCTTATACAATATTGTAACTTATTTAGCTTCCCTCTAAGAATTTGAATGCTTTACATGATTGGTGCAACCATGTTTAATATTGAAATTTCTTCATTGTCTATTGTACCTTTAGGAAGATGTAGTTTACTTCCTTAAATATTTTTTTAATAGTATCTATTTTTGCAATTGCTTTGTCTGAGACCACGATTTCTATTCTTGCTTTTTTCACTTCAACTGAAACATCATATAATAGGCTCAAGCTTGATATCTTTACTCTGTGCCTATCTCTCTTCTTCAAATGTCTCTCTTGTAAGTAGTATATTGTACAATTCTGGTTTTTAATCCTTTAATCTGCTTCTGTTTTGGGGGAGAGTTCATCCCATTTCCATGCACAGTTATAATTACTAACTCTTTATTGTCCTCCATGCTAACTCCTCTCAATTTGTACTTTTCCCCCTCTCCTTTAAATTTAGCCCTACCCTCACACCACACCACCCAGTGTTTTGCTTAGGAATTATGTTTCTCTTAGTCTGTCTCCCCTTCTAAGTGCCATCCTCCCTCTTTTTCCCTCTTTCCCTTTTCCCTTCTTCTTTCACTTTGTTCGATTAGACCTTATATCCCTTTCCCTCTTTCCTCTCCTAAAACTTGAAGGATAAGATAAATTTCTAAGTCCAACTGAATGCGTGTATGTTAATCTCTTTTTGATCCAAATCCATTGAGTGTAAATTCTCACTGCCTCCCTTCTTTCCTATTGCAATAAGTCCTTTACCCCTTTTCATGTGATATAATTTTCCCCATTCTACCAACCCTTTCTTCTTGTTTCTTTAAATTTTCCTCCATTTTAATGTGTTAATATTTTTAACCATTCTACCAAATTCATGGAAATATGTTGGATGTTCACACATTCAGTCTAATTATATTTCCTCTAACAGAGTTACAATTCTCAAGAGTTAGGAGATTCTTTCTCTCAGGTAGGAATGTAAACAGTTTAATCTTATTGAATTGCAGTATTTTATTTTTCCTCTATTTATCTTTTTCATTTACTTTTTGAATTTCCTTTTGGAAGTCCAAATTTTTCATTCAGCTTAGGTCTTTTCATCAATAAAATTAGAAACTTTTCCATTTTACTAAATATCCATCTTTTCTCTGAAAGAGAAGGTTCAGTTTTCCAGAATAGCGTATTCTCAATTATAATCCAAGTTCCCTTGGATTCATATCCCAGGCCCTTCAATCCCTTAATGTTTATGCAACCAGGTCCTGTGTAATTCTAGCTGTGCCTCTTCAGTATTTGAATTTCATCTTTCTGGATACTTGAAAGATTTTCCCCGTGATCTGATAATTTTGCAGTTTGACTTCAATATTCTTTGCATTTTCATTTTGGGATTCCTTTCAGGAGGTCATTGTTGGATTCCTTCAACCTGTATTTTGTCCTCTGGTTCCAGGATATCAAGACAATTTTTTTTTCTATTTCCTAGAAAATGCCATCCAGGCTCATTTTGACATTGGTTTTCAAGTAGTCCAGTGATTCTTAAAATATATTTCCAGGTTCTATTTTCCAGGTTAGTTTCTATACTAATGAATTATTTACATTTTTACTAGTTTTTTAAGTTTTAACAGATTCTTGTTGTTTCATGAAGTCATTAGCTTTCACCTGTCACAATCTATTTTTCAGAGAGATATTTTCTTCATTTACTTTTTTTTGCATATCTTTTTTTTCATTTGATCAATTCTATTTATAAAAGAATTATCTTTTTTCCCATTTCTCAAATTGTGCTTTGGAGGGAATGATCTTCTTTTTTATATATGTCCAATAGCATTTTTATGGAATTTAGTTTTTTGTGTCATTTTCTGTTGCAAAATGTTAGTTTTCTCTTTCATTTCTTTTTCCAATTTTCCATTTGATTTTCAAAATCCTTTCTGAGCTTTTCTAAGAAGTCTTTCTGGAATGGAGACTAATTCATATTCTCTTCTGAAGCTTTTAATGCAACACCCCATCTGCCTTCCTTTTCTAAACTAGTATCCTTGTCTCCAAGGTAAATTTCAATAGAGCCTGCTGTTTCTGACCTTTCTTATTCATCTTGGAATTTTCTACCTAACCCAAGGATCTTGTTTTGTGAGACGGGTTTGATCACAAACCCTAGGTTTTGATAACCCAGGCCAAGGGCCATGGCTGTTTGGAATTCAAGAGGTTACTCAGTGGACCAACCAATAAGAAATCCAACAGATTCTCTCTGGATTTTCTGTACTGAGCATGGCAGATGCCCACTCCTCAGGGCCCTTGGGAAGACTGGGAATGCCTGAGGCTCTGAATCTAGGCAGTCTGCACTGAGAAAGTCAGCGCTTACACCTGGGCTGTTGGGAAATATATGAAATCATGGGAATATTTCTGGGCTATTTACACTGGGGAATGCTAGGTCCTCCCACTGGGAACACAATGGACTCCCAAGTCACACTGGCCAAAAAGGGTCTTGGCAGCCATGCTGGAGCACAACAGACCCTGCAAAGGCTTCTATTCCAACATCCCAGGTGTTCAGGATAGCCCCCTGCTGTTGGTGTTCTGGGTCTCTATTCTCTACCCTGGGCATACCCATGCTCCCCTCCAACACAGATCTTTCTCAAAGATGTTCCACTCTGTTCTTTTGTGGGTTCCATCATTCTAAAAAGTGTTAAGAGGCTTGATTAATGTTGATTTGGATAGAAAACCAGATGAGCTTAATACAGTGCCTGGCTTCTCTCTGCCATCTTCACTGGAAGATACATAAGTGACTTAATAAAGTTAAACTCTGCATTCTCACATGGGAAAATGATGTTGATAACTCATAAGAATTTTTTTTCTTATTAAGATGTTTAGTTAGACAGAAGACTGAGAAATGAGAGAACTATGAAGAATTAAAATTAAGGGTGAGAGAATAATAAACTAGGAGAAAGGGAAAGAGAAAGATAGAATGGAATAAACTGACCAAAGACAATATTAAAAGCAAATTAAAAGAACATTGAATAGTTTTCCTGTCAGATCTATGGAAAGAGGAACAGTTTATAACAAAAAAGAGAGTTAGAGAACATTATAAAAAACAAACTGGATAATTTGATTACATAAAATTAAAAAGATTTTTGCACAAAAAAATTTTGAAACCAAGATCAAAAGGCATGTAGTAATTTGGGAATAAATTTTTACATGTAGTGATTTAGACAAAGGGTTCATTTTTCATTTCTAATATATACATATATATGTATATATATATATATATTTATATATATATATATATATATATATATATATATAGAGAGAGAGAGAGAGAACTGAGTCAAATTTATCAAAAAAGACATTCCCCAATTGACAAATGGTGAAAGGATATGCAAAGGCAATTCTCAGACAAAGAAATCAAAACTATCTGTAGTCATGAAAAAAATTGCTCTAAATCATTATTGATTAGAGAAATGGAAATTAAAGCATTTCTGAATTATCTAATTGGTCAATATGACCAGAAAGGATAAACATCAATGTAGGAGAGAATGTGATTAATGTGGGACACTAATGCATTATTGGTGGAGTTGTGGACTTCTCCAACTATTCTGAAGAGTGATTTGGAAATAATGCCAAAGGATAATAGAATGTGTGTGTGACCCCAGATCCAGCAATATCACTTCTGGGTCTGAAGTGATCATATCTGCAGAGAGATCAAGAAAAAAGGTAAAAATCCTATATGTACAAAAATATTCATAGCAACCCTTTTTGTTATGGCAAAGAATTGGAAACTGAGGAGATATCCATCAATTGGGGAATGGCTGAGCAAATTGTGGTACTTGTATGTGATGGAATGCTAGAGTTCTATAAGAACTCATGAGGGACAGGATTTCAGAAAAACCTGAATATACTTGCATGAATTGATGCTGACTGAAATGAGTAGAACATTATACACACTAACAACATTCTATCAGTGCAATAATCAGGGACAATCTTAGGAGATTTGAGATGGAGAATATCATTTGAATCCAGAGAAGGAAATGTGGAGTTTATAATAAACTGAAGCTTATTATCTTCAATTATTTTATTAAAGATTTTATTTGAGTTTAGTTAGGGCTAAGCCCCCTTCTTTTGCACTTTTTGTCCCATTAAGTTCCTGGAAATTCTTGACTATTTATTTCTCCATATGAATTTACTTACAACTTTTTCTAACTCATTAAAGTAATTTTTAGGAATTTTGATTGATAGAGCACTAAATACATAGTTTAGTTTTGGTAGAATTGTCATTTTTATTATATTAGCTCTACCTATCCATGAGTAGTTGATATTTGCCCAGTTATTTAAATCTGATTTAATTTGTGTAAGAAGGGTTTATAATTGTTTTCAAAAAGTTTCTGAGTCTGTCTTGGCAAACAGACTCCCAGGTATTTTATATTGTCTGAGGTTACTTTTAATGGGATTTCTCATTCTAGCTCTTCCTGCTGTATCTTGCTAGACATAGAAAAGTTGAGGATTTTTGAGGGTTTATTTTATAACCTGCAACTTTGCTACAATTGCTACTTGTTTCCAGCAGGTTTTTGGATGATTTCTTGAGATTCTCTAGGTAGAACATCATGTCATCTGCAAAGAGTAAGATTTTTGTCTCTTCCTTCCCAATTCTAATTCCTTCAAGTACTTTTTCTTCTCTAATTGCTGAAGCTAACATTTTGAATATGATATTGAATAATAGTGGTGATAATGGGCATCCTTGTTTCACCCCTGATCTTACTTGGAATGCCTCTAGCCTCTCCCCATTGAATATAATGTTTGTTGATGGTTTCAAATAGATAGTGCTAATTATTTTAACGAACAGTCCATTTATTCCTACACTCTCTAGTGTTTATAGTAAGGAATGGATGCTGTATTTTGGGAAAAGCTTTTTCAGCATCTATTGATATGATCATATAATTTCTGATAGCTTTGTTGTTGATATAATTGAGTATACTAACAGTATTCCTAATATTGAACCAACCCTACATTCCTGGGATAAATCCTACTTGATCATAATGTATTATCCTGGTAATAACTTGTAATTGTTTGCTAAGATTTTATTTAAGATTTTTGCAACTATATTCATCAGGGAGATAGGTCTATACTTTTCTTTCTATGTTTTAACTCTTCCTGGTTTAAGTAAGAGCACCATATTGGTTTCATAGAAAGAGTCAGGCAGAGTTCCATCTTTCCCTACTTTTTCAAAGAGTTCATGTAGAATTGGAACCAATTGTTCCTTAAATCTTTCGTAGAATTCACTTGTTTATCTATCAGGCCCTGGAGTTTTTTTCTTAAGGAGATCAATGATGGCTTGTTGAATTTCTCTTTCTGAGATAGGGTTGTTTAGGTATTTAATCTCCTCTTCATTTAAACTGAATCACTTATATTTTTGTAAATATTCATCCATTTCAATAAAATTATCAAATTTATTGGCATGGAGTTGGGCAAAATGATTTTGAATTATTACGTTAATTTCCTTCTCATTGGTGGTGAGTTCACCTTTTTTCATTTATGATACTAGCAATTTGGTTTTCTTCTTTCTTATTTTAATCAAATTGACCAAAGATTTATCAATTTTTTGTTTTTTTTTTTCATACAAGCAACTTTTGGTTTTATTTATTAATTCAATAGTTTTTCTTTTGCTTTTACTTTTATTAATTTCTCCTTTAATTTTTAGAATTTCTAATTTGGAATTTAATTGGGGATTTTTAATTTGTTCTTTCTGAATTTTTTTAGTTGCATGTTTAGTTCATTGATTTCCTCTTTCTCCAATTTATTCATGTTCGCATTTAAAAATATATAATATTTCCCCTGAGAGCTGCTTTGAGTGAATCCCATAGGTTTGGTATGTTATTTCATTATTGTTATTATCTAGGATAAAATAATTAATTCTCTGTATAATTTTTTTTGGTCCACTCATTCTTTAAAATGAGGTTATTCAGTTTCCAGTTGGTTCTGGGTCTATATCTCCTTGGCCCAGTATTGCATATGACTTTTTTTGCATTTGTGATCTGAGAAAGATGTATTCACTACTTCTGCCTTTATGCAGTTGATCATTAGGTTTTTATGTCCTAGTACATGGTCAATTTTTGTATAAGGTACATGTACTGCAGAGAAGAAGGTATATTCCTTTCTATCCCCATTCAATTTGCTCCATAAGTCTACCATATCTAATTTTTCTAACAATCTATTTACCTCCTTAACTTCTTTCTTGTTTATTTTATGATTCAATTTATCTAGGTCTTAAAGTGTGAGGTTGAGGTCTCCCACTAGTAGTTTTCCTGGCAATGTCTTCCTGTAGTTCATTCAGCTTCTCCTCTAAGAATTGGATGCTACCCCATTGGGTGCATATCTATTCAGTATTGAAATAAATTTATTGTCTACGGTACCTTTTAGCAGGATAAAGTTTCCTTCCTCATCTATTTTAAAGCTATCTATTTTGGTAGCTGCTTTGTCTAAGATAAGGATTGCTACACCTGCTTTTTTCACTTCAGGTAAAGCAAAATGTATTTTGCTCCAACCTTTTACCTTTACTCTATATGTATCTCTCTGCTTCAAATGAGTTTCTTGTAAGCAACATATTGTAGGATTCTGGTTTTTAATCTAATCTGGTATTCACTTATGTTTTAAGGGAGAGTTCATCCCATTCACATTCAAAGTTTTGATTACTAATTCTTTATTGCCCTCCATGCTATCCTCCCTCTGTTTGCAATTTTCTCCCTTTCCCCACCTTTATCCGTATTCTCCAGTATTTTTTATCTAAATACTACTCCCTTCAGTGTCTTTGCCTTCCTATGCTACCCCTCGCATTTTTCCCCTTTTCCCTTTTCCCTTCCCTTCCTTTTGTTAATTCCCCTTTTTCCCCACTACAATTCCATTTCTCCATCACTCCTCCCCTTTTCCCCTTTTAATACTTGAAAGGTTACATGTTTTTTAAGTTAACTGAATATGTGTAAGTTGACTTTAAGCCAAGGTGTATGAGAAGAAGATTCAGGTGTTTCTCATCTCCTCCCTTCTTCCCCTCTATTACCATAGGTATTTTGTAACTCTTACTGTAATGAGATTTACCCCCAATCAATACCCTTCCTCCTCCCTTCTCCTTCCTGTCCCCCTTTTTAAGGAGGTAGTGCTTTTTTAGATCATTCTATCTGAGTCATAGAAAATTCTGAGTATCTGTCACTTCTTTCTAAGTACATTCTATCGAATAGAGTTAAAATTCTTGAGTTATTAGAGTCTTTCTTCCATGTGGGGTTAAAGCCTGTTACATCTCATTGATAGCAGTCTCATGGATAGGTCATGAATGTCCATCATTTCTGGCTAGGTATATTCTCTCTGTTAGAGTTACAATTCTCAAGATTTATGCAAATCTTTTTCCCCATGCTGGGATATAACCAGTTTCAACTTATTGGATAGCAGTATTTTTCTTTTACCACCCCCTTTTTTTGTTTTTTTACCTTTTCATGAGTCATTGAAACTCCTGTTTGATGTCCAAATTTTCTATTTACCTCTGGTTTTTTCATCAGTAATTTCTGGAATTCTTCCATTTTCTTAAATGTCCATCTTTTTCCCTGGAATTGCAGGTGCAGCTTTGCAGCATAGTGGATTCTTGGCTGCATTCCAAGCTCCCTTGCTCTTCAAAATATCTCATCCCAGGCCCTTTGAGCCTTTAATGTTGATGCAGCCAGGTCCTGTGGAATCCTTACTGTGACTCCTTCATATTTAAATTTTCTTTCTGGCTGCTTTCACTATTTTCTCTTTTATCTGATAGTTCTGGAATTTGGCCACAATATTCCTTGATGTTTTCATTTTAAGATCTTTTTTTCTGGAAGGGATTGATGTATTCTTTCAATAACTAGTTTACCACCCGGTTCCTTGATATCAGGGGAATTTTCCATCACTAGATCCTGTAATATTGAGCCCAGGCTTTTTTTTCTCTTCAATGTTTTCAGGAAGTCCAATAATTCTCAGGTTGCCCCTCCTTGACCTATTCTCTAGTTCAGAGCTTTTCCTGATGAGGTATTTTACATTTTTTCCCTATTTTTTCTGTCTCATAAAGTCATTAGTTTCTGCAGACACCATTCCTTTTTTTTTAGAGAGGAGTTTTCTTCCTTAAACTTTTGCAACTCCTTTTTCCAATTGGTCAATTCTACTTTTAAAAGAGCTTTCCATTTGACCAATTGAGGTTGTGTGATAATTATTTTCTTTTTGCATTTTCCCAATTGAGGATCTGAGAGATTTATTCTCATTTTGTATTTGTCCAGTTGTATTTTCTAAAGATTTGTTTTCTTATTGCAAGGTATTAATCGTCTCTCCCAAATTTTCCATTTGATTTTTAAATCCATTCCTTATTTCTTCAAGGAAGTCTTTCTGTACTGGAGACCAAAATCATATTCTCCTCAAAGGTTCTAGATCTCTCTGAGTTAGGGTCTTTCCCTTCCAAGAATTTTTCTATGTATCCACTTTTCCCCTGACCCTTCTTCATTTTGCTAAAACTTTGAGTTGGGGAGGGGTTTCACAGGGGTTTGGTGTTGGGATCCATAGATGTTTTACTAACTGAGTGCAATTTCTCTGATTGACCAGTAGGAGGTGCTAGTTGTTTTCTCTGGAGTGTCTGTGACATTGATAGAAGTCTTCTCCCTTAGCTTGAAGGTAGGGATTGAGCTATTGAATGCTTTTTCCTTCAATAAATGGTGGGCTTTACCCTGGGGAGAGGGCATCCCTCTCCCTACTGTCAGCTGGGCTGGTTGTTCTGCTCACACACCTGTGCCTGAGGCAGAAGTAGTTTGCAATTGTTTGTTCTGTGAAGAGGCTTCAGCTTCAATAGAGGCATGAACTGGGAGTTCTTCAGACTAGAGGAGCCCAGGGATGGTGGCCACAGTTCTTGTGTACCTGAACACTCCCCTCAGCCGTAGGCAAGCTCCAGAGGATCAGCATGAACACCAGTGCCTCAAGTCCCTGCAGTCAAGCCCCACCACTGATCCAGCAGGTCCATCTCTCAGGCCTTCAGACTCCCCGGTTCCAATTCAACTGCTAATCTGGCTGATCCAGGGCTGATCCATCCTCTGGGGCCAGACTCACCTGCCCGTACTCACCCAAGACAAATTCTGAGGTAGATGTTCTTTCTCCCGGTTTTTCTTTCTGGGTTTTGTGGGTCAGATTTCTGTTAAGAGGTTTGTTTCATATCATAGATGGGGAAAGATCAGGAGACTTTAGGACTGTGCCTACCTTCTCTGCCATCTTGGCCGGAAGTGATCTTCAATTTTTTTAAACTTGTCTTATGCATTATACAATTTGGCTATCTCTAATGTTTTCTTCCTTTTGAATCTGATTCTTTCATAGCCCATTAAATTTTTATCTATGCTTATCATGGTTGCAAATGTAAACCCTATATCATATTACCTTCTGTTGAAGAGAGGAAGAAAACCTGTAATACTCAAAATCATGCAAAAAAAAAAAAAACGATTAGTAGAAACGATTAGTAGAAACGGAAGGCTAGTTGGCACAATGAATAAAGCACCAGCCCTGGAGTCAGGAGTACCTGGGTTCAAATCCGGTCTCAGACACTTAATAATTACCTAGCTGTGTGGCCTTGAGCAAGCCACTTAACCCCGTTTGCCTTGCAAAAAACTAAAAAAAAAAAGAAAAAAAGAAAAAGAAAAAACTACTGCATATGCATTTAGAAAAGCAAATAAAATATTGATATAATAAAAGAGAAAAAAATGAAATACACAGCATCACATAAAAGAGAGAAGAAAAGAAAAAGTTTACAGTGAACTGGAAAGGGGGTAACTGAGGGGAACAAGTGAATCATACTCTTGTCAGTATTGACTCAGTGACAGAATAGCACATCCTCAATTGAGTATAGAAATCTATCAAATCCTACAGGAAAGGAAGAGGGAAGGGGGATAAGAAAAGAGGAGTGAAAGAAAGAAGGGTAGTCAGAAGGGGTTATTCAGAAGGGGTTAGTCAGAAGCAAAAACTTTGAGAACAGACAAGATGAAAGGAAAGAGAGAGAACAGAGTAACTGGAGAAATAGAATGAAGAGAAATACTAACTGAAAAAAATTTTTCCAAGCAAATTTCTCTTATAAGGGCTCATATCCTGAGTACATAGAAAACTGAATGAAACTTATAAAAATAAGAGCCACTTCCTAACTGATAAATGATCAAAAGATATCAACAGATTTCAGATGAAATACGCAAAGCTATCTATAACCATATAGGAAAGCATTCTACTTCACTATTGTTTGGAGAAATAAAAATTAAAACAACTGTAGGACTATTTCAAATCTATAAGATTTGCTAATAGAACAAAAAAGGAAAGTAACAAATACTGGAGAAGAACTAAGAAAATTGAGACATATGCACTCTGGAACAATTTGGAATTATGCCAAAAGGGCTATACAACTATGCATACTCTTTAACATAGCAACATCAATACCAGGTCTATATCCAAAAAGAGATTTTGAAAAAAGAAAAAAGACATATATGTACAAACATATTTACAGGAGCTCTTTTCTGGTGGCAAAAAAATTGAAAATTGAAGGAATGG
The DNA here is from genome assembly GCF_037893015.1 of Macrotis lagotis. Lineage (NCBI taxonomy): Eukaryota > Metazoa > Chordata > Mammalia > Peramelemorphia > Peramelidae > Macrotis > Macrotis lagotis. The sequence continues at coordinate 272,324,219 of NC_133666.1, read as the reverse complement.
GGCAGCTAGGTAACACAGTGGATAGAGTACTGGCCCTGGAGTCAGGAGTACCTGAGTTCAAATCCGGCCTCAGACACTTAATAATTACCTAGCTGTGTGGCCTTGGGCAAGCCACTTAACCCCATTGCCTTGTTAAAAAAAGAAAGAAAATTGAAGAAATGATCATCAATTAGAGAACAGGTAAACACATAGTGCCATATATTTAAGGTGGATTGCAATTATGCTGTAAGAAATGATGAGCAGTATGCTCCCAGAAAAATATTCTGTATAGGCTTACAAGAAATGATGCAAAGTGAAATATACTGTATACAAAGTATAGCAATATTGTTGAGATGATCAGTTATAAATGGTTTAGCTATTCTCAGAATACAACTATCCAAGGTAATTTTGAAGTACATATGACGAAAAATGTTATAAATTCCCAAAGTAAATTTGATGGTGTACAAATACAGATTGAAACATATTATTATTAAACTTTGTTTTTCTTTTTTTCTTTTTAATTTAATATTTATTCTCATTTTGTACAATTAATGTTATTTTTACATTAGTAAAATATACTTGTTTAAGAGTGAATGCGATACCCCCTCCCCCCATAAATATAGACTTGCTTCAGCAATAAAGTAAAGGGGAGAGAAAAAAATTAAAATTAAAAAAAATAACAGTAATAATCATAGGTATGGCCAGGTGGAGCAATGGACCGAGAACCAGCCCTGGAGACATGAACACCTGAGCCCACATCTGGCCCTGTACACCCAACAATCACCCAGCTGTGTGATATGCAAGCCACCCAAACCCCAATGCCCTGCAAAAACCAAAAAAAAAAAAAAGACCCAAAAGAAAATAAAATAGTAATAATAGTAGGGGTGGCTGGGTGGTGGACAGAGCATTGGCCCTTGAGCCAAGGAGCCGGGTCCAAATCCGGCCTCAGACACCCAAGGATCACCCTGCTATGTGGCCCCAGGCAGGCCACCCAGCCCCATTTGCCCTGCACCCCCCCAAAAAATAATAATAATAATAAAAGATGTGCTTGAGTCTTTGTTCCAACACCAACAACTCTGTTGTGGGTGGATCACATTCTTTATGATAAGTCCATCACAAAAATTACTTCCATATATTTCCACCATTGCCATTCCTGATCGCAACTCCCTCCTTTCATATTTCTCCACTACCATGTACTATATTTTCTCTCTCCTTTCACTCTGACTGTGCTGTAGGGTAGCTGAGTGGTGCAGCAGACAGATCCCTGTCCCTGGGGCAAAGAGGCCCCGAACCCCCATAACACCCCTTAGGCCCAGAATCCACCTGGCCCTGTGGTCCCGGACAGGCGATCCAATCCCAGCCCCTTGCAATAAGCAAAAAAGAAAATGTGTTATATCTGACCACCCCCCCCCATGGTCCATCCTCTCCTCCATCACTCACATCCCCCGCCTTCCCCCTGCCCCCCCCCCTTCTTACTCCAAATGCCTATACCCCATTGAGTATATATGCTGTTTCCTCTCCTAGTCACGTCTAATGAGAGCAAAGGTTCCCTCATTCCCCCTTGCCTCCCCCCTTCCATATCATTGCAATAGCTCATTGTAATAAAGAAAAATCTTATTATATGAACTATCTCGGCCTATTTCCCCTCTCCTTTTTCTTTCACCCATTAAATTTCCCTATTTTCTTTTGACTCCATTTTTACACCATATTTTATCTTCGAATTCAGCTTTCTCCTGTGCTTCAACTATAAAAGCTCCCTCTACCAGCTCTATTAACTGAGAAGGTTTGTATGAGTATTATCAGTGTCACTTTTCTATACAGGAATACATGCAGTTCATCATCATTAAGTCCCTCATATTTTCCCCTTCTCCTCCAATCTCTATGCTTCACCCTAGTCCTGTATCTGAAGATCAAACCTTCTGTTCAGCTCTGGCCATTCCAACAGGAACATTTGAAATCCCCCTGGTTCATTGAAAGTCTATCTTTTTCCCTGCAAGAGGACATTCAGCCTTGCTGAGTAGTTGATTCTCACTTGCATTCTAAGCTCTTTTCCCCTCCAGTATATTGTATTCCAAGCCCTACGAGCTTCCAATGTAGCTGCTGCTAAGTCCTGTGTGATCTTGACTGCAGCTCCATGATATTTGAACTGTGTCCTTCTGGCTGCTTGTAATATTTTATCTTTGACTTGGGAGTTCTGGAACTTGGCTATGATATTCCTAGGGGTTGGTTTTTTGGGATCTCTTTCTCAGGGGGATCAGTGGATTCTCTCCATTTCTATTTTGCCCTCTGCTTCTAGAATATCAGGGCAATTTTCCTGTAGTAATTCATTGAAAATGATGTCAAGGTTCTTTTCCTGATCATGACTTTCAGGTATTCCAATAATTTTTAAATTATCTTTCCTAAGTCTGTTTTCCATATCAGTTGTTTTTTCAATGAGATTATTTCACATTTTCTTCTAATTTTTAATTTTTTTTGGTTTTGAAGTATTGATTCCTGATTTCTGGCAAATTCATCAATCTCCTTGAATTCTATTCTTTGTCTGAAGGATTTGTTCTCCTCAGAGAGTTTTCTTATCTCTTTTTCCATCTGGCCCATTCTTATTTTTAAAGCATTCTTCTCCTCCATAACTTTTTGAACTGTTTTATCCATTTGACCTAAGCTGGTTTTTAGCATGCTATTTTCTTCAGCATTTTTTTGGATTTCCTTGACTAGGCTGCTGACTTCATTTACATGTTTTTCCTGCATCTCTCTCATTTTTTTTCCCAGTTTTTCTTCCAACTCCCTCATTTGATTTTCAAAGTCTTTTTTGAGCTCTGTCATAGCCTGAGCCCAATTTCTGTTTTTCTTGGAGTCTTTAGATGTAGGAGCTTGTGCTTCCTCATCTTCAGACTGAGTATTTTGGGTCTTCTTGGGCTCATTTGCAAAATATTTCTCAATAGTCTTCTTTTTGTTTCTCTGCTTGCTCATTTTCCCAGCCTGGGCCTGGTTTGGGGTGTTTCTTGAGCTTTTGGGACACTCCTACAAGGGTCTCAGTGTGTGAGGCTCTGTCCTCCCTCCTGTCTGTGAATGACCATAAGCACCTCCCTCTTCCACAGGGCTGAGGTGGGGGGGGGGGGGCCCTGCTGTTCTATGGGGGGGGCCTAGACTGCTATCAGGATCTGAATGTGGTCAAAGCCCCAGAGTCCTGTTCCAGAGGCAGAGGACAGAGCTCTGCAGTCTCTCTTCACTCCCCTCCCTCAGCTCAATGGGCTCATGCCCTGGGGGCTCCTGCTTGCCAGCTCTGCCTATTTCTATTCCTAGATCTGGGCTGGGGAAAGATCATGCTGCTTGCTGTGTGCCCTGAGGGCTGTGCTCCACGTGCTCTCTCTGGCAGAGGTCCCCTGCTCTTCCCCTACTTTGTGCCCGGTGCTCCTCGGGGTGCAGCTCAGGAGACTCCCCCGCTGCTGTGAGCTGCGGCTCCCAGCTCCCTGGGGCTGCCTCCAGGAGGCTGAGGTTCTTTGGCTCTGGCAGGCCACCCCTCTGGCGGGCTGCCTCTCCAATCCCGGGGAGCAGAGCCTTTCTGCTCTTTTCCAGGTTACCTTGAGTAGGAGAACTGCCTCACTGGGACCCTTTGTAGGTTCTATCTCTCGAAAGTTTAGTTAGAGTCCTTAGCTGATGAATTTTATCAGAGAGCTCCTAAGACTGGATCCCTTCTTGTCACTATCTTGGCTCCGCCTCCCCTTTTTTGGCACTTTTATGGGCCAAAGACCTATGATGCATCCCAACTTTCAGAGCTAATAGAGTCACATTAGGTAGTGATAGGGACATGATCCTAGAGATGAACTGAATACTTCCATAGAGTTCCATCACCAATCATTGCTAAAACTGCTGACCATTTAATTCATGTTAAAGTCAGTCCCTCCCTGATGATGTTCTAGAGAACTTTAAGAGAATTTTAATGTCATTAGACATCTTTACTGTGGTAATACCATCAAATGCTGATTCTTTTCCACCTGAACTTTACCAGGTAGAGAACCCATTGTTCATTCAAAGGTTGACTGAGATTTTTTTAAAATATATGGCATGATAAAGTTATTCCATTGTCTATCTCTATGACTTATATATATATAATTAAAATACCTATCTTGTGACAATCACAGCACACTGTGGACTCAGTCACTGCTAGAAAAATTCTTGCCAGTTTTTTCTTTAATAACTGATCCTGGGGGGCGGGGCACAGAGCCAAGATGGGGATAGGAGAGGATCCTCTCTTCTGTGCTTAATCTCTGATATTTTCAAACTTATAAACTAAGGACTCCAGCTAAATTTTTGAGAGACAGAATCCACAGAGGGATCCAGTGAGACAATTCTCCAGCCCAAGGAATCCTGGAAAAGAGAGGAACGGCTCTGCTCCATGGAGTTAGAGGGGCAGCCAGCCAGAGTGAAGGAACTTCAGCCTCCCAGAGGCAGCTCCCAGGCTCTGGGAGCCACAGTTCATGGCAGAGGGGGCAGTTTCCTGACCTACACCCCAGGGAGCACTGGGCACAACTTGGGAGATCAGCGGAAGACCTCTGCCAGAGTGAGCACATGTAGTCCAGTCCTCAGGGCATTAAGCAAGAAGTGTGGCCCTCACATCCCAGATCCAAAAAACCAGAAGCAGACAGAGCTGGTGAGCAGGAGCCCCCAGGCATGAATGCTGATCCTAGGTAGCGGAATGGTGAGAGACTTCCAAGGTCTATCCTCTGTCCATGGAACAGGACTCTGGGGCTCTGATGACATTCAGATCCTGATGGTAGTCTAGGCCCCTCATAGAACAGCAGGCCTCCCCCCCACCTCAGCCCCATGTCAGAGGGATGCGCTTATGTTCATTCATAGATGAGGAGGAAAAACAGAGCTTCAAACACTGAGATCCTTGTGTGGGAGGTGTGTCCCAATAATACTTGAAAGCTCAGGAAGCACCCCAAACCCAGCCACAGGCTGGAGAAATGAGTAAGCAGAGAAAAAAGAGGAATACCACTGAGAAATACTTTGTCTATGAATCCAAGAAGGATCAAAATACTCAGTCAGAAGATGAGGAAGTACAAGCTCCTGAATCTAAAGACTCAAAGAAAAACAGAAATTGGGCTCAGGCTATGACAGAGCTCAAAAAACACTTTGAAAATGAAGTGAGGGAGATAGAAGAAAAATTGGAAAAAGAAATAAGAGAATACAAGAAAAACATGAAAAAGAAGTCAGCAGCTAAGTCAAGGAGATCCAAAAAAATGTGGAAGAAAATAACATTTTAAAAACCAGCATAGGTCAAGTGGATAAAACAGTTCAAAAAGTTATTGAGGAGAAGAATGATTTAAAAAGCAGAATTGGCCAGATGGAAAAAGAAATAAGAAAGCTCTCTGAGGGAGACAAATCCTTCATCTGTAGAATGGAACTTAAGGAAGCACCTCAAAACCAAAAGAATGAAAAATTAGAAGAAAATGTGAAACATCTTATTGAAAAAACAACTGATATGGAAAACAGATTCAGGAAAGATAATTTAAAAATTATTGGAATAGCTGAAAGTCATGATCAGGAAAATAGCCTTGACATCATTTTCAAAGAATTCCTACAGGAAAATTTCCCTGATATCCTAGAAGCAGAGGGCAAAATAGAAATGAAGATGATCCACCAATCTCCCCAAGAAAGATAGCCAAAAAAAAAAACCCAACAACAAACCCCAGGAATATTATAGCCAAGTTCCAGAACTCCCAAGTCAAAGAGAAAATATTACAAACAGCCAGAAGGACACAATTAAATTATCATGAACCTGCAGTCAGGATCACACAAGATTTAGCAGCAGCTACATTAAAAGCTCAGAGGGCTTGGAATATAATATTCCAGAAGGCAAAAGAACTAGGAATGAAACCAAGAAACAACTACCCAGCAAAACTGAATGTCCTCTTCCAGGGAAAAATATGGACTTTCAACAAATCAGGGGAATTTCAAATGTTCCTGTTGGAATGAACAGAGCTGAACAGAAAGTTTGATCTTCAAATACAGGACTCAGGTGAAGCATAGAGTGTGGAGAAGGGTAAAATATGAGGGACTTAATGATGATGAACTACATGTATTCCTGCATAGAAAAATATACTGATAATACTCATATGAACGTTTTCATTTAATAGAGCAGGTAGAAGGGACTTTTATAGATGAAGCATAGGAGAGAGCTGAATTTGAAAATATAATATAGTGTAAAAATGGTGTCAATGGCTAAAAAGGAAATGTAATGAGAAAAAGAAAAAGGAGAGGTGGAATAGGCTAAGATGTTTCATATAATAAGATTTTTTTTATTACAATGAGTTATTGCAATGATATGGAAGGGGAGAAGGCAAGGGTGAGTGAGGGAAACTTCACTCTCATCAAAAGTGGTTAGGAGAGAAAACGACATATATATTTAATGGGGTATAGACATCTAGGGTAAGAAGGAGAGAAGGGGGATGGGGGAAGGGTGGATGTAAGTGATGGAGGAGAGGATGGACTGTGGGAGGAGAGTGGTCAGATATAACACATTCTCTTTTTTACTTCTTGCAAGGGGCTGGGATTGAATGGCCTGTCTGGGACCATAAGACCAGATGGATGCTGGGCCTAAGGGGTGGTATGTGGACTCAGGGCCTCTTGGCCCCAGGGCTGGGGATCTGTCTGCTGCACCACTCAGCTACTCTATAGCACATTTAAGAAGAGGGACACAGTGAAAGGAGAGAGAAAATATAATATATGGTGGGGGGGGAAGTATGAATGGAGGGAGTTGCAGTCAGCAATGGCAATGGTGGAAAAAATATGGAAGTAGCTTTTGTGATAGACTTAACATAAAGAATGTGATTCACTCCAACAGAGCCAGAGGTGTTGGAACACAAAGTGAACCAACTTATTATTTTTATTATTATCATCATCATCATCATTATTTTCATTATTATTATTATTATTATTTTGGGGGGTTGCAGGGAAAATGGGGCTGGTTGGCTTGCTTGGGGCTTCACAGTTGGGTGATTGTTGGGTGTCTGATGCCAGATTTGGATTCGGGTGCTCCTAGCTACAGGAATGATACTATGTCCACTGTGCCACCTGGCTGTACTTATTATTATTAGTAGTAGTAGTAATAGTAGTAGTAGTATTATCATTATCATTATTATTGTTATTGTTATTTTATTTTTTTCTCTGTCCTTTACTTTATTGTTTATGTGGGTGTATATTTTTGGAGGGGGGAAGAGGGAATTATGTTTACTCAAACAAGAATATCTTAGTAATGTATAAAAAACATCATTTGTACAAAAATCAGAATAAATTAATTAATTAATTATAAAACATAGACTGATTCTTCACCTGGGAGATAATCAAATACATGATGGCCAATGTAACTTCAGAAAGGACCAAGGAAGATTTAATATGGCATTTGCTGTCCAACACCTCCAGGAGAAATGACAAGAGCAGAGCAGAAGTCTATATACAATGCTTCTAGAGCTGATCAAGGTCAACAATAATACTGTTTTCAGCGATGTTGTCGAATTCCTTCAACGAGAATGACAATGGCATCAAGGTCAGTAATCATACTAATGGTAAATTCTTCAACTTAAAAAACTACAATCAAAGTCAAAATAGAGTAAATGTTGGTGTGCAGTTTGCTGTTTGTGAATTAATGCAAAGTGAAGGAGAAACACCTGATCATTATGCATTACAATAACAAATTTGCAATAATATTTAAATTTTAAATATTTGGTCTTTCTAATCAATACAATAATACTGACAATTCAGAAAGACTTCCCATGGAAAAAAATACTACTCAACTCCAGGAAAAAGAAGTGATTAATTCTGAATGAAAATTATAATTGTTTTTGTTTTCATTTTTCTTAATTTCTTTGAAATAGGGTTAACATAGAAACAAGTTTTGCATGATTTCACATGTATACTTGTTATCATATTGCATTCTCAGTATAATGGGGAAAGAACAAGATCATTTAAAAAGTAATAGTTTTAAAAAATAACAGAATTTAGATGCTAAACCATATGGTACATATATGTTTAGTGTTGCTTTTACTTCATTTTCTGTGACAATTTTTTGCAAAATGTAATTAGATTCATTTTTGTTTTTCTTTTGCCTGAGATCATGATTGCTACCTTGCTTCTTTTTTTTTAAATTATCATCTAACACAAAGATTCTACTCTGTTTGTCTTCAAATGTTTTTCTTATAAATAGCATTTTGTCAGATTCTGGTTTATAACCCACTCTCCCATGAGTGGATTTTGTTTTATTAGTTCATCACATTTATATTCACAGTTGTGATTATTATCTATTTGCCTCATTCTATCTTACTCTATCAATCCTTCCTTTTCCTTTCACCATTCCCTTCCACAAACATCTATTTTGATTCTGTCTGCTGTCTCCCTAGTCAGTTCTCCCTTCTATAATCACTTTTCCTTTTCTTATCCTTCTTCCTACTTATTTCGCTGTAGGGTTAGATTGATTTCTATACCCAACTAAGTGTGGATGTTATTCCTTATTTGAACCAATTCCGATGAGATTAAGGTCCAAGCATGTTCCATCACTTTCTGTATCATCTTACACATCATTGCAAAAAATTCTTCCTTTTGGACTTCTGGCCAAGATGGCAGAGAGAAGACAGCCACAGTTCTAAAGTCTCCTGATCTTTCCCCATTTATCATTTGAAACAAACCTCTCAAAAGAAATCCAACCCACAAAACCCAGAAAGAAAAGCCAAGAGAAAGAATATCTACCTCAAGATTTGTCTCCCTCAGCAGCACTGGACAAATTTGGGCAGGTGAGTCTGGGAATAGAGGGCAGACCAGACCTGGATCAGCCAGATTAGCAGCTGAATTGGAGCCAGGGAATCTGAGGGCCTGTGAGGCAAGCCTGCTGGATCAGCAGTGGGGCTAGAGGGCAGGGGCTTGAGTCAACTAGGGAGCAGGGGCATGCTGACCCTCTGGAGCTTGCCAACAGGGTTGGGGGTGGTGGGGGGGAGAATTCTGGTGCAGGAGGGCTGTGGACACCATCCCTGGACTCCTCTGGTGTGAGGAACTCTTAGTCCATGCCTCCATTGCAGCTGAAGCCTCTTCCCAGAACAAACAATTGCAGACTATTTCTGCCTCAGGCACAGTTGTGTGAGCAGAAGAACCAGCCCAGCTGACAATAGGAAAAAGGATGACTTCAGGCCAGGGCAAAGACCACCATTGATTAAAGGCAAAAAGATTAATTACCTCCAACTCCTCCCTTCAAGCTAAGGGAGAAGGCCTCAATCAAGGTCACAGACACTCCAGAGAAAGCAACCAGCACCTGCTACTGGCCATCCAGAGAAATTGCACTCAGTGAGTAAAGCCTCTGTTGATCCCAAGCCCCTGGGAACCAGCCCCTCCCCAACTCAAGGTTTTAGCAAAATGAAGAAGGGTCAGCAGAAAGGTAGATCCATAGAAAAATTCTTGGAAGGGAAAGACCCTAACTCAGGGAGACAAAGAACCTCTGAGGAGAATATGACCTGGGCGTCAACACAGAAGGACTTCCTTGAAGAAATAAGGAAAGAGTTTAAAAATCAACTGGAAAATTTGGGAGAGACAATTAATACCTTGCAACAAGAAAACAAATCCTTAAAAAATACAATTGGACAAATACAAAATGAGAATACTTCTCTCAAATCCTCAATTGGGCAAATGCAAAAAGAAAATAATTCTCACAAAACCTCAATTGGTCAAATGGAAAGCTCTTTCAAAAGTATAATGGACCTATTGGAAAAGGATTTGCAAAAGGTTAATGAAGAAAACTCCTCCATAAAATGCAGAATGGAGTCTGCAGAAACTAATGACTCCATGAGACAGCAAGAAGCAGTTAAACAAAACCAAAATACCAGAAGAAATAGAAGAAAATGCAAAATACCTCATCAGCAAAACCACTGACATTGAGAAGAGGTGGAGGAGGGGCAACCTGAAAATTATTGGACTTCCTGAAAACATTGACGAGAAAAAAAGCCTAGATTTAATATTACAGGATCTAGTGACAGAAAAGTGTCCCTGATATCATAGAACCAGAGGGTAAAGTAGTTATTGAAAGAATACATCAGTCCCCTCCAGAAAAAGATACTAAAATGAAAACACCAAGGAATGTTGTGGCCAAATTCTAGCACTATCAGATAAAAGAGAAAATCCTGCAAGCAGCCAGAAACAATTTAAATATCAAGGAGCCACAGTAAGGATTACACAGGACCTGGCTGCATAAACATTAAAGGATGTAAGGGCCTGGAATGAGATATTTCGAAGTGCAAGGAAGCTTAGAATGCAGCCAAGAACACACTATCCCGCAAAGCTGAGCCTCCTGTTCTAGGGAAAAAGAAGGACATTTAACGAAATGGAAGAATTCCAGAAATTCCTGATGAAAAGACCAGAGCTGAATAGAAAATTTGTACATCAAACAGCAGTTTCAAGAGACACATGAAAAGGTTAAAAAAAAAAAGAGAGAGGGCATTAAAAAAAATTGCTATCCAATAAGTTGAAATGGGCTATATTCCCGCATGGGGGAAAAGATTCTTATAAATCTTGAGAATTGTAACTCTAACAGAGGGAATATACCTAGCCAGAAGTGATGGACATTCATGACCTATCCATGAGACTGCTATCCAATGGGATGTAACTGGCTTTAACCCCACTTGGGAGAAAGACTAATAATTCTCAAGAATTTTAACTCTATTAGAGAGAGAATGTACTTAGGTAGAAGTGACAAATACTTGGAATTTTCTATGATTCAGACAGAATGATCTAAAAAATACTACCTCATTAAAAAGGGGGACAGGAAGGAGAAGGGAGGAGGGAGGGGATTGAATGGGGTAAATCTCATTACATTAAGAGGTACAAAATACCTAGGATAATAGAGGGGAAGAAGGGAGGAGATGAGAAAGACATGAATCTTCTTCTCATCCACCTTGGTTTAAAGTCAAATTACACATATTTAGTTAACTTAAAAAACATCTAATGGTTCAAGGATTGAAAGGGAAAAAGGGGAGGGGGGATGGAGAAAGGTAGTGGGAGTGGGGAGAAAAAGGGGAACTAACAAAAGGAAGGGAAGGGAAAAGGGAAAAAGAGAAAGGGGAAAGAAAGGGGAGGGGGAGATATAGGAGGGCAAACACACTGAAGGGGGTGGTATTCAGGTACAAATATTGGGAAATACAGATAAGGGGTGAAGGGGGAAAATGCAAACAGAGGGAAGAAAGCATGGAGAGCAATAAAGATTTAATAATCATAACCTTGAATGTGAATGGGATGAACTCTCCCTTAAATCATAAGCGAATAGCAGAGTGGATTAAAAACCAGAATCTGACAATATGTTGCTTACAAGATCCTCATTTGAATCAGAGAGATACATATAGAGTAAATGTAAAAGGTTGGATAAAAATATATTTTGCTTCAGCTAAAGTAAAAAAAAAGCAGGGGTAGCAATCCTTATCTCAGACAAAGCAGCAGCAAAAATAGATAGCATTAAAAGAGATAAGGAAGGAAACACTATCCTCCTGAAAGGTACCATAAACAATAAAGCTATTTCAATACTAAATAAATATGAACCCAATGGAACGGCATACAAATTCTGAGAGGAGAAGCTGAAAGAACTACAGGAAGGCATAGTAAGCAAAACTCTACTAGTGGGAGACCTCAACCTCCCATTCTGAGATCTAGATAAATCGAATCATAAAATAAACAAGAAAGAAGATAAGGAGGTAAATAGATTGTTAGAAAAACTAGATATGGTAGACTTATGGAGGAAATTGAATTGCAATAGAAAGGAATATACCTTTTTCTCTGAAGTACATGGAACTTATACAAAAATTGACAATGTACTAGGACATAAAATACTAATGATCAACTGCAGAAAGGCAGAAATAGTGAATACATCTTTCTCAGATCACAATGCAATAAAAGTCAAATGCAATATTGGGCCAAGGAGATAAAGGCCCAGAACCAATTGGAAACTGAATAACCTCATTTTAAAGAATGAGTGGACCAAAAAACAAATTATATACAGAATTAACCATTTTATCCTAGGAAATGATAATAATGAAACAACATACCAAAACCTATAGGATTCACTTAAGTGGCTCTAAGAGGATATATTATAGCTTTAAATGCTTACAAGAATAAATTGAAGAAAGAGGAATTCAATGAACTAAATATACAACTAAAAAAATTAGAGAAAAAACAAATTAAAAATCCCCAATTAAATACCATATTAGAAATTATAAAATTAAAGCAGAAATTAATAAAAGTAAAAGCAAAAAAATCTATTGAATTAATAAACAAAGCCAAAATTTGGTATTATGAAAGAAACCAATAAAACTGATAACTCTCTGGTCAATTTGATTATAAAGAGAAAGAAGAAAATCAAATTTCTAGTACCATAAATGAAAAAAGGTGAACTCACCACCAATGAGGAGGAAATTAAAGTAATAATCCGAAATTATTTTACCCAACTCTATGTCAATAAATTTGATAATCTAAGTGAAATGGATGAAGATTTACAAAAAATATAAATTGCCCAGGTTAAATGAAGAAGATATTAAATACCTAAACAACCCTGTCTCAGAAAAAGAAATTCAACAAGCCATCATTGAACTCCCCCCACCAAAAAATCTCCAGGGTCTGATGGATTCACAAGTGAATTCTACCAAACATTTAAGGAACAATTGGTTCCAATTCTATATGAACTCTTTGAAAAAATAGGGAAAGATGGAATTCTGCCTAACTCTTTCTATGAAACCAATATAGTGCTGTTACCTAAACCAGGAAGAGTTAAAACAGAGAAAGAAAATTATAGACCTATCTCCCTGATGAATATAGATACAAAAATCTTAAATAAAATCTTATCACAACAATTACAAGTTATTACCAGGATAATACATTATGATCAAGTAGGATTTATCCCAGGAATGCAGGGTTGGTTTAATATTAGGAAAACTTAGTATATTCAATTATATCAACAACAAACCTATCAGAAATTATATGATCAAATCAATAGATCATGAAAAAGCTTTTGACAAAATACAGCATCCATTCCTACTAAAAACACTAGAGAGTGTAGGAAAAAGATGGACTGTTCCTTGGAATAATTAGCAGTATCTATCTGAAACCATCAACAAGCATTATATGCAATGGGGAGAGGCTAGAGGCATTCCCAACAAGATCAGGGGTGAAACAAGGGTACCCATTATCACCATTACTATTCAATATTGTATTAGAAATGTTAGCATCAGCAATTAGAGAAGAAAAATAAATTGAAGCAATTAGAATTGGGAAGGAAGAGAAAAAACTCTCACTCGTTGCAGATGACATGATGGTCTACCTGGAGAATCCCAAGAAATCATCCAAAAAATTACTGGAAAAAATTAGCAATTGTAGCAAAGTTGCAGGTAATAAATTAAACTCTCATAAATCCTCAACTTTTCTATCTATATCTAGCAAGATACAGCAGGAAGAGCTAGAATGAGAAATCCCATTAAAAGTAACAACAGATAATATAAAATACCTGGGAGTCTATTTGCCAAGACAGACTCAGAAGCTTTTTGAAAACAATTATAAAACACTTCTCACACAAATTAAATCAAATTTAAATAACTGGGCAAATATCAACTGCTCATGGATAGGTAGAGCTAATATCATAAAAATGACAATTGTACCAAAACTAAACTACCTATTTATTGCCCTACCAATCAAAATTCCCCAAAAAATTACTTTAATGAGTTAGAAAAAAGTTGTAAGTAAATTCATATGGAGAACGAAAAAGTCAAGAATTTCCAGGAGCTTAATGAGAAAAAGTGCAAAGGAAGGTAGCTTAGCCCTACCTGATCTAAAATTATATGATAAAGCATCAGTCATCAAAACTGTTTGGTACTGGCTAAGAAATGGAGTGGTGGACCAGTGGAATGGACCAGGAGATGATTATAATAATCTGCTGTTTGTTAAACCCAAAGAGTCCAGCTATTGGGATAAAAACTCCCTCTTTGATAAAAAAAATGCTGGAATAATTGGAAGTTAGTATGGAAGAAACTTAGATTAGACTAACACCTAACAACCTTTACCAAGATAAGATCCAAATGGTTACAGGACTTAGACATAAAAAACAATACTATAAGCAAATTAGAAGATCAAGGAGTAGCTTACCTGTCAGATCTATAGAAAGAGGAACAGTTTATGCTGAAGGAAGAGTTGGAGAACATCACCAAAAACCAACTAGATGATTTCAATTACATTAAATTAAAAAGCTTTTCCACAGATAAATCTACTGTAACCAAGATCAAAAGAAATATAGTAAATTGGGAAACAATCTTTACAACTAATGATTCTGATAAAGGACTCATTTCTAAAATATACAGAGAAATGAGTCATATTTTTAAAACAAAAAGTCATTCCCCAACTGACAAATAGTCAAAGGATATGCAAAGGCAATTTACAGATGAGGAGATCAAAGCAATCCATAACAATATGAAAAATTGTTCTAAATCAAAAATTCTTCCTTTTGCACCTCTCATATGATATAATTTAATTCAATTTATGTAACTCCTCAGTTTTCTAAGTGCATATTTCTTACCCTTTAATTTATTTTAAATTATCATCCATCTACATATGCTCTTTCTAACTTCTTTCTAATGATAAAATTTTGCCACAAATATAATCTTTTTAATATAGAAATAAGAACATTTAAACTTAATAAATCTCATGATTTCTTTTTTCATGTTTACTTTTCCATATTCCTGTTGAGTCTTCTACTTGGATGTCAAATATCAGCTCTGGTCTTTTCATCAGGAATGCTTTAAAATTCTCTATTTCATTAAATGTTCATTTTCCCCTTGAAGAATTATATTTAGTGTTTTTTTTTCTGGGTAGTTGATTCTTGCTTTGAATCCTGACTCTTTTGCTCTCTGGAAGATTATATTCCAATTCCTTCCATCCTTTAATATATAAGTTGTTAAAACTTTTGTTATACTGACTGTGGTTCCATGATATTTGAATTGTTTCTTTCTGAGTTATTCCAAATTATATTTTTGACTTGGAAGCTCTGGAATATTGCTTGTAGTATTCATTTAGGTATCACTTTAAGGAGGTAATTAGTCATATCCATCAATTGCTATATTGTAGAACAAAAGACAACATGACAAATGATGTCACTGGATATAGTAGGTGACTTTGACATCTTCAATGTCAAACCAAGCTTTAAACACTTCTTAACACTTCCTTCAGCTTTCTTCATTTGCCATTGGAACAAATTTTTCTCATCTTCCCATTCCTCTGAGGATGTCTTTTTTGTTTTAAAATTTATTTATTACGGCAATGGGGTTAAGTGACTTGCCTGAGGTCACACAGCTATGCAATTATTAAGTATCTGAGGCTGGATTTGAACTCAGGTCCTCTTGACTCTAGAACCAGTACTCTATCCACTAAGCCATCTAGCTGCCCCTGAGGTTAAGTTTTAGACTTAACATTCTTGAGATAGAAAATCTCAATTTAGCCTGTCTGCTGAGATAGTTTTATCAGAGAATGGCAATTGCACATGCTACAACTTCTTGGAGTCACAGGTGAGAGCTGAGGGAACAGTTCTGACAAGGTTCAGCAAGCCTTCACATCAGAGGTGCTCAACTTCCCTGAACACTTCATATAACCCCTACATTTTCTTAGCAATTCCCCCCCTTTCATACACCTTCTAAAAGATGACTTTGAGTATCAAGAAAATCCTACAGCTTTCTGTGACCTTGACATCAGACTTAGCTCCTGCATTGGAGACTTTCTAATATGAGAAAAAAGGAAATAAAGGCCCAATTTGAAGAAGAAAGAAGGAAAGAAACAAACAAAGGAAAAGAAAAGAAAAGAAAATTCTCAAAAAAGAGAAATCTGCTCACATAATGCCTTCCCCTTAATCAAAGCTAAGCCTCTCAGAAATAGTTTGCAAAAGAGCATGGCAAGATTAAGGAATGTGCAGACCTTTACATTGACTTTCAGACTTACTTCACTTTCAACCTACAATTGACATGCCTCCCTCTAATTCTTAAACATCTCCAAGGTGCCTATGGGGTTGGGATGTCAAGGAAGAGGTATGTGAAACTTGAATGAGGGAGTTCCCTAAATCAAAAAAAAAAAAAAGTCGTGTACTCTTTATTTAACTAAAAGATGCAAGATCATCATTAAACTTATCGGATCTAGACTGAGGCTTATTGTGGTTGCCACTTTCCCTTTTGTCAAACTGGTCAATACAAATATCTATTTTTTTAATTAAATGTCCACTCCTTTAGCTATCCCTTTTGATGGAGATTGTAAGCATTCCTATACATATGGAACATACTGGCATAGCACTCAGATGTCATTTAGCTGCACAATGCAATATACCTGTAACTCGCTATGTAGAATGCTTCCCAGAGGTGATTATAATAATTAATAATAATTTGAACTTATATACAAAAATGACTATAATATTCAAATGCCATGAGCCTTATTTAAACTCTTATTATAGCTCTCTGCAGCTCTATTTTAATCTCTCTCCTCTTTAAAGAGTCTACAAGCATAGATTCCCATTGGACTCTGGCTTCTAGGATTTGCCTGCTACACATCTGATCTGAATGTTTCAGGGATCTCACATCAGAACAAGATGAAAAGAACAGCCCAAGGTGCAGAACAAGATGAAAAGAACAGCCCAAGGTGCTGTGCTAGGAGCCAAGATTTTTATGGGAACTATAAACAATTCTTTCAAATAAATATAGTAAATAAATTCACATCAGGATAATGCATTTGGGATAATTGATTTGAGAACTTGTGTACCCCAAGCGTGACGTTTCCATTCCCATCTTCATTTTATTTTTAAGGAGACATTCATTTCTTGACATGTTTATTATTTTGACACTGAGCCAGTTATCTAGATGCAGTTTCACTCTCAGGCACCTAATCTGATATAATAAATATTACAGTATTTTTAAAATCACTTCTGCTTTTGCTTATAAAGCTACAATTTGAAAGAGAAGTAAATTTGTACATTGGTTACTTCTCAGACAAGCACCTATAAGTTGAGGATATGTCTAATAAGACTGTTATTTTAAAAGGTTTTAAATTATCCTTTTCATCATTGTAGATGCCTGGTTTGTTTTGACTCATTGAAATCTCCCCCAGAGACCAGAATAAGGTCTGTTGTTTGTATCTATTTGAAACTTTTCCCCTATTATGGCCTAAAATACTATTCTATCCTATTTTATTCACCATTTAGCATAAGGGTCTTCCTTATTTTTTAAATAAAAAATACACTTGCTAAGAGCTTAGCATAGTGACAGTTACAGAGTAATTATTTAATAATAAACTGCTGATTGATTGAAAGTCTGTTTTCTCTAGAACACTGGTACTTGCATCAATGAAACCCTGTTTACAATCATCATGAACCACAAGAGCCAAATGACTACAGATGTATCTGGTAGAGCATACTGTGAACAAACCTGTGAATATAATAATGAACGAGGTCTTCATGAGCTTCAGGACATTGGCAATAGATCCATATTAAATTTGAGAATTTAAGTTTTGAGTTTTATGACTGTAAGCCTATTCTCTGAACACACTTATCTATTCCTATCTAATAATAAAAGAGTAAAGAGAATTAGGAGAATGGGGAGACTCATGTGTTATAAACTTGCTAACAAACACCTATGGGAATGTTGGCATTACTAATGGCATATTTTGATATTTTAATTTGTTCATGGTACAATAGAATCATCATTTGTTTTCTTTTTGCCCTCCCAGAGATATTCCTTCTTTCTATTTTTTCTCTCTCATATTGGAGAACTTACACATTAGTTATTGTTTTGCTTTTTTATTCCTTCCCAAAAAAGATTTCTAGTAATACGGCAATATAATAAATTTTCACAGACTTCTTTGAAATTTTTAAATGGCTTTATTTCAAATTATTTTAAGATATAAGAATAGCCAATGCAATTTTATTTGGTTTTATAATGACAAACATACATGATAGGTGCTGTGTTAACTTCCTCTTCCTACTCTCCTCCATTTGAATGATTGCATGGTAGGTTCCATATGAAGGCATGTATAATGTTGAGAGGGATTACTAATGGTGGAGATTGGAAATGAAAATAAAAAGACAAATATTGGAAAGAAAATCAAGGGAGACATTTTGAAAATGAGTTCAAGGAAAAGAGAATAAAGATCTAAAATTGTTGTCATATATTTCTTACTTTGTGCTCAGTTTTAATTAAATTAGTTTAAATGAAATGCTAAGAAAGCAATTTTTACAATTTTTTAGCATTCATTGGCTCATTCAACAAACCTTCTTTGAGGCTTTAAGATACCCTGAATAAAACAAGGATTAGAAAATGGGAAAATTTCAGTACCTGACCTTAAGAAGCTTATAATCAAATATAACTATTTAACTAGACTTTTCATCCATTCATATTTTGATTATTCAATTAATCTTTCAGTTAATTACTTGGACTTTATGAGGCAACATGATATAGTCATCAGAGTGTTGGTCTCAGAAATATGGATTTGAATTTTGCCTCTGATACTAACTAGCTGGATGCTATAAGCAGCAAAAACCATGGGACCTGGGGTCCATTTTTCTTATCTGTATAATGGGACATAATACATGTGATGTTTAATTTACTGTTAGATCTAATTTACTGTTGGATTTAATTTATTGCTGGATGTAAAAGAAATTACAGGCTAGAAAACACTAAGAAAATTTTATTTTTTATTATAGACACATTGATGAGTTCAAAAATCAAGAGAAGAGGGGCGGCTAGGTGATGCAATGAATAGAGCACCAGCCTTGGAGTCAGGAGTACCTGGGTTCAAATCCGACCTCAGACACTTAATAATTACCTAGCCATGTGGCCTTGGGCAAGTCACTTAACCCCATTGCCTTGAAAAAGTCTAAAAAAAATCAAGAGAAGAATCTTGTGTGTGTGTGTGTGTGTGTGTGTGTGTGTGTGTGTTTATGTATGTATAAATCCAGTTAAATGAGAGAAAAGGGGTTTATTTATAATTATTTGATTATTGTTGCCAGGAGGAGTAGTCTAGAAGTGAGATTCTCCCTTCCAACAAACTTTTATTAAGTACTTACTATGTTTCAGATACTATACTAACAAAATAATGGCCCATATTAGAAATGAAATTTTAATTAGTCCCAAGTACAATTTTTAATTTTATTTTAGATTCAGGTAATGCAGATTATGTGCAAATTACATGGATTGGGGTGATACCTCCCAATAACTACCATATCTTCACACGTATCATCAAATACAATTTTTGAGAATGTTCTCAGAAAATTGAAGTTTTAACAAATTTTTTAACAAAGTTTTCACTACTTAAGAAGATGTTTGAAAAATCAAATGGAATTTTAATCAAAAGGGTCAAATTTAAATAAAGACCCTACAAAACATTTTATCAACATTTCTGATTTCTTTATATTCTTGGTTGTCAATAAGGCCAATATTATGATAGATCTTCTCAATTATTATCTTACATATCATTTTTCTTTTAAATAAATTTTAATTGATATTTTCTCTTTCTCATATTGTCATAATTATCCCAAGTATCATTCTCCATTCTCCTCCCAGAGAGCAATGCAATATATCAAATAGTAATTTTTATAATAGATAAAAATAAGTAATAATGATTTATATGCTGGGAAAAATCTAAAAACACATGGCAATATGTAGACCTCTCACCTATAACTATTTTTTCATTAAAGTCTTGTTTATTTTTTTAAGATTTTGTTGAATCAATTTTGAATTTTTTGTTGTGCAGTTATTCTTCCTATTCACATTGTGGTAAGTATTGTCTCTAAGGTGCTCAAGAGGATGACGATTTCTGGTAGGAGAGCTTGCCCTGCCCTTTTCAGGACTGCTCATCCATCTTTGCCATATACTTTGCCATATACCTAATTCACTTATCTTTTACATGTGTCTAAGAACCTGTAGGCTGATCAGTGACAACACCAAATAAGCTGTCTTGACATACAGGTTAAACCAGGTTGAGAGTAACCAACAGGCATCAAATCCATTGGTAAGTTAGGGTAAAGTCTACCACAAGCATGAGAAGACTTTCCTCAGTGGAAGAGGTGGAAGAAGACAATTTGTTCCTGGAGCCATGAAGGAATCTGACACAGGCAATGTGAAGTATTTAGATTTTGGTAAAATATTAAAAGATGTCAAGATCATCCACTGAATCCCAGGTCATTGCCAAAAGCTGAAGCCTTTCAACTGGTGTGTGTGCACATATATGTGTGTGTGTGTGTGTGTGTGTGTGTGTGTGTGTGTGTGTGTGTGTGTGTGTATATACACACACACACACATATATATTATATATATAAAACTTTCTTAGCTTTACTTAACTTCACTCTACATTAGTTCATAGAGATCTTTGTATTTATCAAACACTTAATTTCTTGTAGGACAGAAATATTACATTATATTTATGTAAAACACTTTTGTTAGCAATTCCCCAATTAATAGTAAATTATTTTATTTCCCATTCTTTTCTACAACAAAAAGAGAAATTGTATGCATGTTTGTATGGATTCCCTTATTATTTTTTGCTTTTTGGAATACAAATCCTCTAATAAAATCACTGGTGCAGTAGATAGGGGCATTTTAATCACTGTATTTGCATAATTTCAAATTGCTTTCCAAAAATGATTGTACAACTTCACAGTCCACCAAGAATATATTAGAGTGCATAAGCACATATCCTACAAACCCCCCAACTTTTACTACTATCAGTTTTTCTTATTTTTGTCAATTGTTGTAGGGTATGAGATAGAACTTCAGTTTTGTCTTAATTTGCATTTCTCTTGCTTGAATTTGGAACATTCTTTCATGTGGTCATGAATAACTGGCAATTCTTGATTTCAAAACTATTCATTTACTTTGACCACTTATCTATTAATATGGCTATTTGTCATAAATACATGCATAAAAAGAGATAGACAGATAGATAGATATATATATAGATTTATAGAGAGACTTATTTCCTTATAATCTCATAAAAAAGCATATACTCTTTCTTATGATAAAAAGTACCTAGTCAGACAATAATTGGTCATCATTTTCCAAGTAGCAGCTCTATTGTTCATGTTTTTTTCCTCTAAATTAAGAATAGTGTTTCATAATCTTTTCTTCTAAATTTTGTGATCTATTTCATTCAAATGCATGCATATATAAATCCATTGTCATGTTTAAATATAATAACTATTTTCAGAATCATGTTTCAAATGTCAATGTTTAGATATTTTTAAATAATATTTATTTACTCCAATAAAAACACAGAAAAGTCATTTATGGGCCCAGGTTTGTCTTTAATGCCCTCATTCTTCCGTGGAGGTAATTGGTATACTTTACTGAAAATCATTCTGAAGAAATAATCTGAAACTAGCCATTTATTCCTTAGTGTGAATTTTCCAACTTGTTAGTTCACTATAATTAGCTGTATTTTATATTTTCCCTATAGTTGTGGAGCAAATGATTTAATCTCCTGAGAGGGCAAGAAATGAACTCTTGGAACAGAGAGTCCAGTAGTGGTAGCAGATGGAAACTTCCCTATATCTTGAAATCACAGGAATAGGCAAGGATCTATTTCATTTATCATGATGTCAATAGTAGTTAAAATTACAAATGTACAATGAAAAAATATTTCTTTCAAGGAATACACCCAAATTCACACTTTCTAATCCACTAATTCAACTTAATTCAGCAATACAGTGTTCTACAGTTTAAAGGAATATTAAGTTAGTCAATATGTTGCTGGAATAATAGATAATCTTAGTCATTTTCAAAGGAAAAAACATTGTACATAAAATAAAACAGTAATATTACAATGTGATTTAGGGCATGAGAAATCAATATTCAAATACTCTGTATTTTATGAAAAAAAAGAGTAGGAGTTTTAAATTTTCACCAACTTTATGTGCAAACCTATAAGAACATAGCAAAAAAGAAAAGAAGATCTCAAAATGCCTTCTTCCTATTTCAGTATAGAACATGTACAGTGAGACTTTTATATTTGGGAACCAGCTGTTCTAGATACTAATAGAGAATTGATCCAATGTATTTTACAATTTAACATTGATTTCCAAAGATGTTCTAACGATATAGTCTGAAAGGAAATAGAGAAAAGAAATTTCAAATCAGTTCTTTGTTCTTATCTCAGAAGTTCACTACTTTTTTCATTAAATAATCCCATGTAACACAAAAGTTTGCAGAACTTTACATCATAAAGAAATCTCTTTGAACTGCTAGTGTATTCATGTTATTTGCTCAGAGTGACTCAAAATGATGTTCACCCATAAAGAACCAAAGGGAATTACTTACCATAGAAGTGTCAATGAAGGTAGGGAATCAGAACCTTAAGAATGAAGAACATCAATGTAATTCAGATCTAATTTTCTCAAAAGAAGATATTTAGGTTTAGAAAAGTAGTGTTATCCTCGGTCCCTATTATAGATAAAACCTAAGAGAATATACATTTAATTCAGAAATAAACTAGAGAGGATCTTTAAAAGGAATATCCCAATGAAAGATTAGATAGATAGGAAGATAGAGATAGAGATAGAAAGACACAGAGAGCAGACAGGCATGGATATAGATATATTGACTTTCCCTTCAATCTCAAAAAAAGAGCATCCTATTTTTTCTATGATTAAAAAGTAGCTGATCATAGAAAATAACTAGACTGTATTTTCCAAGTAGCAACTCTATTGCTCACAATCATTTCTCATAACATATAGCAGAAATACCTCAAATATGATAACAGAAATATTATTTCTCCAATTTAAAAAATTAGGAGATGCAAACTTTACCTTTGTAGAGTCATCTATTAATTTATTTGATGATGATGGGGGAAAATTTTTTGATTCATGATTAAAAGAATTGATGGAAAACGAGCAACTATTTTGATGTTAAAATGTTGATCCTATCGATACTGTTTCTTGGAAAAGCTAGCAGTATGTTCCCAGAAACACATATGCATGAGTCTAGATTATTTACAGGCTCAGGTCAAAAAGGTTTAAAATCTGAGTATTGATTCTAGTAAAAAGCTCTTAAAATGGTATTTATCATCATCTACAATACTATGGTCATAAACTTAAGAACCAAGAAAATAATCTGACTTAGCTAAAGTGAAATCATATGGTTTCTGCTGTCAGTTAAGCTTAATCTATGTAAATAGTAGGGGTACTCTACAGATACATTCTTAAATAATTTTTCTGGATTATTGAGTGTCCATCATTTTCTCTGACACTATCAAGGAATATATATCTATAAACCATACTTTACCCAAATCAACATAAGATCAACATAAGCTTGATGTGTCTCCAGAGAATTATTTGTCCTCAGTATCATAACTATGTGTTGTATTTTCATCTTTGAGGAGGAAAAACATAGAGGGG
Organism: Macrotis lagotis; assembly: GCF_037893015.1. NCBI lineage: Eukaryota > Metazoa > Chordata > Mammalia > Peramelemorphia > Peramelidae > Macrotis > Macrotis lagotis. Next base: position 272,300,815 of record NC_133666.1, on the reverse strand, counting down.
GGAAAAAGACACATCTCTTGAAATGACAAAACAGGAAGAACTGCTTTTGCAAATCCAGTGCCTGGTACATAATAGGTGCTTAATAAATGCTTGTTTTCCTTACCCTTTTACCTCCCCACAAACATTATGCTGAATACAAATAATAGCAAGATGTGCACAGAGACATTATTGAAAATTTTACCCATCCAGAGTTAGATTCAAGCCTTTGAATAAAACTTCTACTCCATTAGAGGTATCCAGGAGTACAACATTTCACAAGAGAGTTGCTTCCATAGAGAGTTCAGTTGAAAATGAAGAGGGCAAAACTGCTAATAATCAGTCCTTTCATTTTGCTACCCTGAGGGAACACAAATAAATCAATAGCCTAATAGTCAACAGATAATGGACCAAATATTCCATAGGTAATGGGCATATACAAGGAAACAGTTTTAACAGAGGGTAAATTTCAGTTCATTTTTTTTTTCCTGCCAGATTCTTCTTCCTTTTGGGCTGGCTAAGTAGCCCCATTAAGAATTTTTCTCCTTTAGTAATGATTTATTTTGTGCAAACTAAGTGAAATATCGTCCCCTACTGTCCAGTAATGATACATTTATTATAACAAAGTCCTTTCTGTAACCTATCAAATTGTGCTATTACCTGTGAGCTGTGTGTGCACTACAGATTAGAGAGAATGGAGTTCACTGGTATAGTTCTAATCACATATTCATTAAAAGATCTATTTTCAATTAATTCAGTTTCATCATTATCTAATTTGGGTTATTGCTATGATTTCTGGATAGCTTCAACTATCAAAATAGGTAAAAAGAGAGTAATATTGCATCGTTCCTAGAATTAATCAATATAATTTTAATAAGAAAGTAAATGCACTGCCATATTTAAATTTCAGGTAATGATTCTGCCTTCCTATTCTTTCCAATTTCACAAAACTGTATGCTCTCTGTAAAACCTGTCACTTATGAATCTTTTGGATGAATAGTGAAGAAGTAGTAATGCTTATTATAATTTGTTTTAATTCAGATTCTATATTTTTTCCTAATATAAGAAACTTCATTTTAGCTTCTACATTTCACTGGTGGAAGTCATATTTTTAAGAGAGAGAAAAACAGGAAATAACTTTAAAGATTATAAAGATCATTTTTCCTCTAAAAGAATTATATATCACTTAGTACCTGTTTTGTAATGGGTGAGCTGGCAGAAGATAGGGTAAGATTAGTTACTAATTCATATAATTTCCTGTAGTTTTTTTTCATACTTGTCACTAAAGATTTAAAAAGAAAGTTTTAAATATATATGTAACAAAAGATTCAATTAGAAAACATAGCTTGAATCCAGAGTAAGCAATGAATTCACAAGAGCAGTGTAGATGTCTTGCAATCACTTTTTCATTCTTGATTTGCAGATAATTCTGTCATATTTACCTATCAGAAAATAGGGGGAAATGAACAGATTTTGGACTGATTTTATTTAACAAAAAAGAGTCACTTTTCAAATCAAGTAGCTATTTCCATTTATTTTTTATCTGAGGAAGCTCTATATAGGATTGTTCTACTTTCAATACACAGTGACTGTTTACTCATTAATGGAAAATTTGTTATGGGAGTGAGAAGTGTGAATTAAAAGCAAACACCAATCAAAACCATGTTGGCTTTTTTTTCTCTTGTCTTCCTTCTAGGTTAAAGCAAAAGAGTTTCAGAGAAAAGATTACAGGCAGTAATGCTAGATGAACATTCAGCTTGGCACATGTCAGGAAAACATACTGACAGGAAGAAATTCAATGTGGGTCACCTCTTCTATTCTTAACAATTGATACAGATCTCAACAAGATCAATATGGCTGCAAAGATGCATAGCAGTTTGGAGGAGAAAGGCACTAGATATTGAATCAGGAGATTTGGCTTCTATTATTCAACATAATTTGGGATTATGTAAATAAATGACTAAAATGTGCTGACCCTTTCTCCCAGGTTTTCTACTGGCAGCCACTGGCAAAAAAGAAGTTCAAGCATGTAATTGGCAAAAAAAAGTAAAAACTCCCTATACACACAGATATTTAGAGCATCACTTTTAATTATAGCAAGGAATTGAAAACAAATTAAATGTTGATTGATTAGAATATGACTAATTTTGGGGGTGTGTATGTCAAAAGGTGTCCAGTGTGGTAACTCAACTGTTCCAGGACAAGCTGGCAGGAGCACCTGAGTTGGGGGGCAGGGAAGAGTCTTTTTTTGTGTGAAGAATAGAACCATGAGTTCTATTGAAGAGAGGGGACTGTGTCTTAGAAGACATTGCAGGTTTAAGGGTGCTTGGTGAGATCTAGGGACTATATTATTAGCAGAGTGGTATAACCCTATGAATGGCAAGCTGACATTGTCCTAGTGTTAAAGTTGCCAAATGTATCACTTTTAATGAGTAGCACAGAATTCAAAGATAGAAGGCTGTAGAGGAAAGACTATGTAGATGATTAACCCATCAAGAGTAGATTAAAATGTTCCTGGTAGGTGCATTCTGTTACCACAAAGTACAGGTTAGTCCTTGCATGGAGTTGATGATGTGCTGTGGGGTCTCACTGACATGGGAGGAATCAAAACCATCTAAGACCAAGAGACTCCCACAGCAGTCAGACCATCTCCAATAGTCTTTTTCTGTAAATCAGATCCTGGGTTGGAAAGATTTTGGTAAAGTCAAGTGAGAAGAATGCTTTGCACAAGATACCCCTCATTATGATAAACATCAATCAATTGGTAGCTATGATACCAAAGAACTAGTAGGAGTAGGAGTAGGAGAAGGAATAGTAACATTGAGGTTTTTTTTTCTTTCTACCCTTTTCTTTGTTAAAAAATTATATTTGTAGAAGTGACTCTCTAGAAGGAAATATTACTTGCTGGAAGACATGAACATGATGGGAAAACAAATGGATAGATATAAAGTAAACTAAATTATATACAACACAACTGTATAAATGCAAATTAAAAGAAAAATAGCCACAAAAATAGAAGAGTAATTATCATCTACAATTCTATAATAATTTTATAATTATACAAATATAAAGAAAAAATTTTATCTCTAAAGAAAATATGAGAAGGAACTAAACAAATTTTTATTAAGTACCTACTTTCTACACTAAGTAGAGCTTTACCAATATTATCTCCTTTTATTCTGACAAAATCCCTGAGTGGTGGCTATTTCATTATTCACATTTTATTAATAGAGACAGTAACTTCCTTCAGATTACACAACTAGTGAGTTCCTCAGGTCAGAAATGAGCTCAGTTTTTGCTGACTCCAAGTCTCCGATACTCCATTGCACTACTCCATCAATTGTCCCAAGACACCTCTCCCTATTGATTTGTCAAGATTGGGGGTATATGGGAATGCAACACACCTTGCTGATATAGGAGGAAGCAAAACCAATTTAAGGTCAAGAGACTCCCTGAAGTAATCAAATAATCTCTAACAGTCCTTTTCCCTACAAATTAGACTAAGGGGTAAAACAATTTCTGGTACAAGCAAGAGAGAAGGATGCCTTGCATACCATACCCCTCACTATAATAAACTTAATTGTGCAGTTCATGTCACCAATCTCTTGGTTCATTTGTGTGGTCCTCTTTGATACCAAAGGAAGGGAAGGGGGAAGATACATAGAGAAATCTAGATAATGTTAAAGTAAAGATATCCATTTAAAAATCTATGTTAGAAAATAAGTTATTTTGAATACCACTTCTGTTACTTATAAGTCATTCAGTATTGTGATTAGAGGGATGAATTTAGAATTGGGAAGATCTGGACTCTGCTGCTATATCTAATATAATCTTAGCTGTATGATCATTAGTCAGTCACTAAATCTCTTTGCCACAGTTTCCTCATTTCTAGAAAAAAAGGGAGTTAAATTTCATGGCTTCAAAGGGCCATTCAATTCTAATTCTAAGAATTTAAATCATTTTATTTCTTGGGCCTCAATATCCTCCTCAATAAAATGTAAGTAAGGAATGGGGAAAAGTTATGCTGAATATGAGCTCTAAAGTTCATTTGGCTTTAAAGTTTATAATCTGCATACATGCTAAAATAATAATATTGATTAATTTTTGTATAACTGGTATAACTACCATCCCTAATAGTCAAAGACTCCACAAAAAAGGGTCAACACCCCAAGAAACTTAGAAAGAATGTTTCTCAGGAGAGTGGACTGCTGGGGGCAGGGGAAGCAAGGCATTGCAAAATTTCCTTGGAAGGCTTGTACTAGACAAATTGTCACAACTTATGAAATCAAGTTTCCTAAAACAACAGTTTTGTCACTTCCTACAGGAGCAAAGTTGACATGAATGTGATTCAAGATCATGGAGCATAAAATGGGGAAGAATGTATAGGGGTTAGTGTGAAGTTTAACTACTATACATTCGTGACTTATTTAAAAATTGCTTAATTTTACCAAAAAATAGAAAACTTAAAGATTGCTATGAATATTTCCATCATTTCTTTTTTTTTTGGGGGGGGGGGGGGGCTTTTGTATGGCAATGGGCTTAAATTGCTTGCCAATGTCACACAGCAAGTAAATGTCAAGTGTCTTAGACAACCAGTTTTGAACATATGTCCTTCTGTCTTCAAGGCTGTTGCTCAATCCACTACACTACCCAACCACCCCACTTACCAGCATTTCTGCAGAAATTCTGCATTCCTCGGCATAAAAATATTCATTGTTTTCCTATTGTCCACCAAATCAACTTCACATTTCTCCACCTGACATTCAAAAGTCTCCATTTCACTTATCCAGATTTAGCTTGTTCTAGCCCACTAGATAAAGTTAATTGGCTCTTCTATTTTTTAAATGATCTTAGGTTTTTTAATATATTTTAATTATATTCTTCCCAATTAAATGCAAAGGAAGTTTTCAACATTCACTCATTTGCAAGTTTCGTTTTTGAGTTTCATATTTTTCTACCACCCTATTTTCCCTCCCATCTCCCCATGTCAGCTAACAATCTGGGGAAAATTGTACATGTACAATCATGTTTGAGACATTTCCATATTAGTCATGTTGTGAAAGAGGAATTTTAGCTAAGGGGAAAAAACAACATGAGAAAGGATAACTCATAAAAGAAGTTTAAAAAAGTGAAAAAAAGTCACTCCTCACCCAAATAAAGTCAGATCTAAATGGGAAACTATCAAGTGTTCATGGTTAAGTTGGATTAATATAATAAAAATGACAATTCTACCCAAATTAAGTTACTTTCAGTGCCATACCAATCAAACTACCAAATAATTACTTTACCAGGCTATTAAAAAAAAGTTACAAAATTCATCTGGAGGAACAAAAGGTCAAGAATAGCAAGGAAAATGATGGAAAAAATGTAAAGGAAGGTGGCTTAACTCTACAAGATCTAAAGCTATACTAGGAAGTGGCAGTCATCAAAACTGCCTGGTACTGGATAAGAAATAGAGTAATGAATCAATGGATTAGGATAAGTTTAGAAGCACTCACAATAAATGACTACAGCAATCTGCTATTTGACAAACCCAAAGACAGCAGGGTTAAGAACCTACTAGTTGGCAAAAAATTAATGGAAAAACTGGAAAATATTATGGCAAAAACTAGGCATAGATTCACATCTTACACCCTCCACAAAAATAAGGTCAATATGGGGACAGGATTTAGACATAAAGAGTGATACTATAGATAAATTAATAGACCCAGAAATACTCTATCAGACCTATGGAAAGGTAACAAATTTATGACCAAAAAAGAATAAGAGTACATTATAAATTGCACAATGAATGATTTTGACTATATTAAATTAAAAAAGTTTTTGCACTAATAAAATCAAAGCTGCCCAAATTAGAAGAAAAGTAGCAAGCTGGGAAACAATCTTCACAACTAGGAATTTTGATAAAGGTCTCATTTCTAAAATAGAGACTTGCATCAAATTTATAAGGTCATAAATCATTTCCCAATTGATAAAAGTTCAAAGGATATGAATAGACAATTTTCAAATGAAGAAATCAGACCTATATATAATCATATGGAAAACTACTCCAAATTACTATTGATTAGAGAAATGCAAATTAAAAGAACTGAGGCATCACCTCATACCTCCCAGATTGGCCGATGAGAAAAAGGGAAAATGATCAATGTTGGAGAGGTTGTGGGAGGATTGGGGCATTGATACATTACTGGTGGAATTGTGAACAGATCCAGCCTTTCTGGGGAGCAATATGAAACTATGCTAAAAAAGCAATAAAACTGTTCATATCCAGCAATTCCAATTCTAGTCCTATATGCAGAAGAAGTTATAAAAAAGGGAAACGTCCCACATGTTCCAAAATATTAATAGCAGCTCTTTTTTGTAGTAATGAACTGGAAATTGAAGGGAGGTCCATTAATTGAGGAATGGCTAAACAACTTATGTTACATGAATGCTATGGAACATTATTATTCTATAAAAAACATAAATGATCAGACTCCCAAGAAGCATGGAATGACTTATGGGATCTGATGCTGAGTGAAAGAATCAGAAGCAAGAAAAGAATGCCCACATTAACAACAGCACTGTGAAATGAACAGCCTTGATGGAAGAAGCTCCTCTCAGCAGTTCAGACAGCTAGGACAACCATATTAGATCAGTTGTCTGTCTCTTTCTCTCTCTCTCTATCTCTATCTCTATCTTTACATATACATATAAAAAAGAGAATGCAAGAAATTTGATACAGATTATAATGGGAAATCATGTGGAACATATTTCCATATTAGTCAGGTTGTGAAAGAAAACACAATAGAAAGGAAGAAAAAGAATGGTTTTATCTTAATTCAGATTCCATCAATTCTTTCTCTAGAAGTAGTTAGAAGTTTTTATCTTCCTAAGTTCTTTGAAATTGTCTTCAATCATTGTATTCCTGAGAATAATTAAGCTATTTACATTTGTTCATCATATAATATTATTGTTATTGAATAGGTTTTCCTAGGTTATTTGCTTCACTATGATCAGTTAATGCAAAATTTTCACGACTTTTTTTTCCAAAATAAAGCTAGTTATGATTACATATAGCACAATAGCATTTTATAGCAATCATTACACCATTATTTATTTAACCCTTCTTCAAATGATGAGTGTCCCTTTAATCTCCAGTTCTTTGCAATAAAAAAACTATGTTAAATACTTTTGTACATATGGTTCATTTTCCTTTCTCTAAATCTCTTTAGGATGAAGACCTAGTGGTGCTATTAATAGGTCAAAGGTTATATACAGTTTAATAGCCCTTTGGGTATAATTCTAGAATGGATGGATCAGTTAACAATTCTACCAACCTCTCCCACATATGTCATTTTTCTTTTCTATCTTATTAGCCAATCTCCACAGAATGAGATGGTAACCCAGAGTTGTTTTGATTTGCATTTCTCTAATCACTAGTGAATTAGAGCTTTTTTATGTGACTATGCATCACTTTTGATTTTTCATCTGAAAACTCCCTCTTGATATTCTTTTACCATTTATCAACTAGGGAATGATTTATATTCTTAGCAATTTCATGTAGTTCTCCATATAATTGAGAAATGAGAATTTATCAGAGAAAGGAGTTGAATTTTTTATTATTGCCATATATTTCCCTTTAATCTAATGTTCTCCTGTTTATGCTTCTCTCTCCTTTCACCCTGTTCCTCTCCATAGTGTACTGCTTCTGACTGCTGTTTTCCTGAATACACTCTTCCTTCTATCCCTATCCCTTTATTCTTTTCTTCTTCTTCTGACTTGTTGAGTAAAATAAATACTCAATTGAGTGTTCATGTTCATGTGATTCCCTTTTTTTGAGTCAATTATGATGAAAGTTAGAGACACATGTCTGCACTCACCTCTCATTGCTATTACTATGAAAACTCCTTCATGCCTTTATGAGATAATTTGCCACACACTATCTCTCCCTTCTCCTAATTCATTTCCTTTTATCAACCCATAATTTTATTTTTTGATATAATCTCATCATAATCATACTTATTTCACACTTTTTAAATTTTATTCCTATTTTGACGTCTCATCATAGTCAACTGTCTTCTGTTCATGTGTAATCCTTCTAGCTTCCTTAATGAATTTTTAGAAGTCACAAGTATGCTCTTCCCATGTAGGAATGAAAAGAGCTTATATTATTGAATTCCTTATGAATTCTCTTTCATGTTTACCTTTTTATTCTTCTCTTGAGTCATACTTTTGAATGTCAATTTTTTAAACAATCCTAGTCTTTTCAGCAGGAACTCTTAAAAAATTTTCTTTTTTAATATAATATCAATTTTTCCCCATTCATGAATTAAGCTCAGTTTTCAAGATCCTTTGCTCTCTGGAATATTGAAATCAAAGTCCTATCCTTTAATCCTGAAGCAACAAAATGATTGTGATTCCATAACATTTGAATTGTTTATTTGTGGAGTTGTGTGATATTTTCTTCTTGATTTGAGAGCTCCAGAACATGACTAAAATAGTCCTGGTAGTTTTTATTTTGAAATCCGTTTCTGGAGATGGTTGGTGTGTTCTTTAAATTCTTATTTTACCCTCTGGTTCTATGGTATAAGGGGATATTTCCTTGATAATTTCTTGAAATATGATGTCAAGATTTTCTTTTTTTTTTGTTATCATTGAATTCAGGAAGTCTAATAATTTTAAACTGGCTCTTCTTGATCTATTTTCTAGGGAAATTGTTTCACCACTGAGATATTTCACAGTTTCTTTTTTTCCATTATTTTGGCTTTGTTTTTTTGTTTCTTGATTTCACAAGGCATTGCTATCTTGTACTGCATCTTATTACATTTTTGGTATGTTTCTCATTCCCTATTTTTCTATGATTTTTTTCTTTGACCCACTAATATTTAAGGATGAAACTATTTAAGTTCCAATTTTCTAAAATCTAGAATTACATGTCACTTTATTGAATATTATTTTCATTGTATTTTGGTCTCAAAATTATATATTTAATCATTCTGTTTTTCTTCATTTGGTAGAGAGATTCTTACATATGGCTAATTTTTAAGGTGTCAAGTACAGCTAAAAAAAGCATACTCCTTTTTATTTTCATTCAATTTTCTTCTATCTAACTTTCCTAAAAATCTATTCATCTTCTTAATTTCTTTCTTATTCATTTTATAGTTATATTTATCCAGTTCCAAGAGGCGAAAGTTGTGGGCCCCCATTACGAAAGTTTTACTATTTCCTTATTTAACTCATTTAATGTTAGGAACTTTAATGCTATGCTCTTTTTTGCCTCTATGTTTAATACTGATATTACTTCATTATCTATAATACTAATTACTTAAAGACATGTTTCTTACTTATCTCTTTTATTTAGATCTAGTTTTCTTTTGTCTGAAACCATGATTGCTAACCCTGATTTAATTTTTCCTCAACTGAAGCATATATCTCTGTTTTAAATGTGATTTTTATAAACTACATATCTTTGTATTCCACAATTTAATCCATTCTACTATCTGTTTATATTTTATACATTAGATAAGCCTATTCATAATCAGAGTTATTAATTTGAACTGTACATTCCCCTCTATTCTATTTTTACCTCTTTATCCTTCTCTCTCTCTCTCTTTCTCTCTCTCTCTCCCTCTCTCAATATTTACTTGCCTCCTCTGTTTTGCCTCTGATCACTTCTTCCCTTAATCTTTCCTCCCTTCTATCACCTCTCCTCCTCTTCCTTTCAGATTCCTCTGTAGTGTATGATCGATATCTCTTTTCAACTAAGTGTTTATATTATTCTCACTTTGAGTCAATTCTGATGACTTTCAAGTTTGATTGTTGCTTGCCACCACCCACAATTTCTTGCCCATTTTTAATGTAAAATAATTTCACATTCTTTTCCCTTCCCTTTTTCCCACTGTATTCTTTATTACCCCTTAATTTCCCTTTTTTGAAATCATCCCAACAGCCCTGTGCTCTATTTATACTCAAATTTAACTTGCCTAATAAGAATAAGGTTCTTAGAAATAATAATATTCCTTTTCCTTTATAGGAATATAAACATTTCAGCTTATAGATTCCCTTCTGATTTCTCTTTTTTGATTACCTTTTATATTTCTCTTTGGTCTTATATTTTAAAGTCACATGTTCTATTCAGTTCGGGTCTTTCCATCAGGAATTCTTGAAAGTCTTCTAATTCATTAAATATACTCTCTCCCTTGACAGATTATACTTTAGTGCTGGGAAGGATTTTCTTGTATGAAATTCTAACTCTTGATTTCTGGAATATCATATTCCAAATCCTCCACTCTTTTAATATAGAAGCTTCTATATCTTGTGTGATCCTGACTGTGGCATCAAGCTATTTGTATGTTTTCCTTTTTTGTTACTTGAGATATTTTCTTTCACCTAGGAGTTCCAAAATTTTGGCTTCAATATTCCTAGGAGCATTCACCTTGGGATGTCATTCTGTTCGTAACCAGTAGATTTTTTTTAATGTGTATTAAAGATATTATTTGAGTTTTACAGTTTTCCCCAATCTTGCTTCCCTACCCCCACCACCACCCCACAGCACTCCATCAGTCTTTACTTTGTTTCCATGTTGTACCTCAATCCAAATTGGGTGTGATGAGAGAGAAATCATATCCTTAAAGATAACAGAATTCTCAGAGGTAACCAGATCAAACAATAAGACATCTGGTTTTTTTTCCGAATTAAAGGGAATAGTCCTTGTACTTTGTTCAAACTCCACAGCTCCTTATCTGGATACAAATGGTACTCTCCTTTGCAGACAGCCTAAATTTGTTCCCAATTGTTGTAATGATGGAATGAGCAAGTCCTTCAAGGTTGAACATCACTCCCATGTTGTTGTTAGGGTGTACAGTGTTTTTCTGGTTCTGCTCATCTCACTCAGCATCAGTTCATGCAAATCCCTCCAGGTTTCCCTGAAATCCCATCCCTCCTGGTTTCTAATAGAACAATAGTGTTCCATGACACACATATACCACAGTTTGTTAACCATTCCCCAATTGAAGGACATTTACTGGATTTCCAATTCTTTGCCACCACAAACAGAGCTGCTATAAATATTTTTGTACAAGTAATGTTTTTACCCTTTGTCATCATCTCTTCAGGGTATAGACCCAGTAGTGGTATTGCTGGGTCAAAGAGTATGCACATTTTTGTTGCCCTTTGGGAATAGTTCCAAATAACTCTCTAGAAGGGTTGGATGAGTTCACAGCTCCACCAACAGTGTAATAGTTTCCCAGATTTCCCACATCCCTTCCAACAATGATCATTATCCTTCCTGGTCATACTGGCCAATCTGAGAGGTGTGAGGTGGTACCTCAGCGTAGCTTTAATTTGCATTTCTCTAATAATTAATGATTTAGAGCATTTTTTCATATGGCTATGGATTGCTTTGATCTCCTCATCTGTAAATTGCTTTTGCATATCCTTTGACCATTTGTCAATTGGGGAATGGCTTTTTGTTTTAAAAATATGACTCAGTTCTCTGTATATTTTAGAAATGAGTCCTTTGTCAGAATCATTAGTTGTAAAGATTGTTTCCCAATTTACTACTTTTATTTTGATCTTGGTTACATTGGTTTTATCTGTGCAAAAACTTTTTAATTAATGTAATTGAAATCATCTAATAGGTTTTTAGTGATGTTTTCCAACTCTTCCTTAGTCATAAACTGTTCCCCTTTCCATAGATCTGACAGGTAGACTAGTCCTTGATCTCCTAATTTGCTTATAGTATTGTTTTTTATATCTATGTCCTGTAACCATTTGGATCTTATCTTGGTAAAGGGTGTGAGGTGTTGGTCTAATCTAAGTTTCTTCCATACTAACTTCCAATTATCCCAGCAGTTTTTATCAAAGAGGGAGTTTTTTATCTCGGTGGCCTGACTCTGGGTTTATCAAACAGCAGATTACTATAATCCTCTCCTGCTTTTACACCTAGTCTATTCCACTGGTCCACCACTCTGTTTCGTAGCCAATACCAAACAGTTTTGATGACTGATGCTTTATAATATAATTTTAGATCAAGTAGTGCTAAGCCACCTTCATTTGCATTTTTTTCATTAAGCTCCTGGCAATTCTTGACTTTTTATTTCTCCATATGAATTTACTTACAATTTTTTCTAACTCATTAAAGTAATTTTTTGGAATTTTGATTGGTAGGGCACTAAACAGATAGTTTAGTTTTGGTAGAATTATAATTTTTATTATATTAGCTCTACCTATCCATGAGCAGTTAATATTTGCACAGTTATTTAAATCTGATTTAATTTGTGTGAGAAGTGTTTTATAATTGTTTTCAAAAAGATTCTCTGAGTCTGTCTTGGCAAATAGATTCCCAACTATTTTACACTTTCTGAGGTTACTTTGAATGGAATTTCTCTTTCTAGCTCTTCCTGCTGTTTCTTGCTAGTCATATATAGGAAAGTTGAGGATTTATGGGAGTTTATTTTATAACATGCAACTTTGCTAAAATTACTAATTGTTTCCAGTAGTTTTTTAAATGATTTCTTGGGATTCTCTAGGAAGACCATCATGTCATCTGTGAATAGTGAGAGTTTTGTCTCTTCCTTCCCAGTTCTAATTCCTTTAATTTCTTTTTCTTCTCTAATTGCTGATGCTAACATTTCTAATACAATATTAAATAGTAGTGGTGATAATGGGCACCCTTATTTAACCCCTGATCTTATTGGAAATGCCTTTAGCCTCTCCCCATTGAGTATAATGCTTGTTGATGGTTTCAGATAGATACTGCTAATTATTTTAAGGAATAGTCCATTTATTCCTACACTCTCTCTAGTGTTTTTAATAGGAATGGATGCTGTATTTTGTCAAAAGGTTTTTCAGCATCTATTGATATGATCATATGGTTTCTGATAGGTTTGTTATTGATATAATTGAGTATACTAACAGTTTTCCTAATATTGAACCAACCCTGCATTCCTGGAATAAATCCAACTTAATCATAATGTATAATCCTAGTGATGACTTGTTGTAGTCATTTTGCTAAGATTTTATTTAGGATTTTTGCATCTATAGTCATCAGGGAAATAGCTCTATAATTTTCTTTCTCTGTTTTAACTCTTCCTGGTTTAGGTAACAGTACCATATTGGTTTCATAGAAAGAGTTAGGCCGAGGTCCATCTTTCCCTATTTTTCCAAAGAGTTTATATAGTATTGGAATCAATTGTTCCTTAAATGTTTGGTAGAATTCACTTGTGAATCCATCAGGCCCTGGAGATTTTTTTTTAGGGAGTTCAATAATGGCTTGTTGAATTTCTTTTTCTGAGATAGGGTTGTTCAAGTATTTAATCTCTTCTTCATTTAACCTGGGCAACTTATATTTTTGTAAATATTCATCCATTTCACTTAGATTATCAAATTTATTGGCATAAAGTTGGGCAAAATAATTTCAAATTATTACTTTAATTTCCTCCTCATTGGTGGTGAGGTCAGCCTTTTCATTTATAATACTAGCAATTTGGTTTTCTTCTTTCTTTTTTTTTAATCAAATTGACCAGAGGTTTATCAATTTTATTGGTTTTTTTCATAATACCAATTTTTGGTTTTATTTATTAATTCAATAGTTTTTTTGCTTTCATTTTTATTAATTTCTCCTTTAATTTTTAAAATTTCTAATTTGGTTTTTGGGGATTTTTGATTTGTTCTTTCTCTAATTTTTTTAGTTGCATGTTTAGTTCATTGATTTCCTCTTTCTCCAATGTATTCATATAAGCATTTAGAGTTATAATATATCCCCTGAGAGTTGCTTTGAATGAATCCCATAGGTTTTGGTATGTTGTTTCATTATTATCATTATCTAGGATAAAATGGTTAATTCTTTCTATAATTTGTTTTTTGGTCCACTCATTTTTTAAGATGAGGTTATTCAGTTTACAATTTGCTCTGGGTCTATATCTCCTTGGCCCAGTATTGCATATGACTTTTATTGCATTGTCATCTGAGAAAGATGTATTCACTACTTCTGCCTTTCTGCAGTTGATCATTAGGTTTTCATGTCCTAGCACATGGTCAATTTTTGTATAAGTTCCAAGTATTGTAGAGAAAAAGGTATATTCCTTCCTATCCCCATTCAGTTTCCTCCATAAGTCTACCATATCTAATTTTTCTAACAATCTATTTACCTCCCTAATTTCTTTCTTGTTTGTTTTATGATTTGATTTATCTAGATCTGATAGTGGGAGGTTGAGGTCTCCTACCAGTAGAGTTTTGCTGTCTATGCCCTCCTGTAATTCTTTCAGCTTCTCCTCTAAGAATTTGGGTGCTGTCACACTGGGTGCATATATATTCAATATTGAAATGACTTCATTGTCTATGGTACCTTTTAGGAGAATAAAGTTTCCTTCCTTATCTCTTTTAATGCTATCTATTTTTGCTGCTGCTTTGTCTGAGATAAGGATTGCTACCCCTGCTTTTTTTACTTCAGCTAAAGCAAAATATATTTTGCTCCAACCTTTTACCATTACTCTATATGTATCTCTCTTCTTCAAATTATTTTCTTGTAAGCAGCATTTTGTAGGATTCTGGTTTTTAATCCACTCCACTATTTGCTTATGTTTTAAGGGAGAGTTCATCCCATTCACATTCAAGGTTATGATTACTAATTCTTTATTGCCCTCTGTGCTATCTTCCCTCTGTTTGTATTTTTCCCCTTTCCCCCCTTTTATACATATTCCCCAGTATTTTGTTTTTGAATACCACCCTCCTTCAGGGTGTTTGCCCTCCTATATCATGCCCTCCCCTTTCTTTCCCCTTTCCCTTTTCCCTTCCCTTCCTTTTGTTATTTCCCCTTAATTCCTCTACTACCCTTCCCTTTCTCTGTCCCCCCTCCCCTTTTCCCCTTTTAATTCTTGAAAGGTTAGATGTTTTATAAGTTAACTGAGTATGTGTAGGTTGACTTTAAGCCAAGTCTTATGAGAAGAAGATTCAGGTGTTTCTCCTCTACTCCCTTCTTTCCCCTATATTACCATAAGTAGAAAACCTCTTATTGTACCTCTTATTGTAATGAGATTTGTCCCATTCAATCCCCTCCCTCCTCCCATCTCTTTCCTGTCCCCCTTTTTAGGGAGGTAGTGTATTTTTTTTAGATCATTCTATCTAAGTCATAGAAAATTCTGAGTGTCTGTCCCTTCTAGTTCAGTATATTCTGTTGAATAGAGTCAAAATTCCTGAGAGTTATTAGTCTTTCTCCCCAGCGGAGTTAAAGCCAGTTACATCCCATTAGATATCAGTCTCATGGATAGGTCATGGATGTCCATCATTTCTGGCTATGTATATTCTCTGTTAGAGTTACATTTCTCAGGATTTATGTGAGTCTCTAGCCCCCCCCCCCCCCAATGCTGGGATATAGCCAGTTTCAACTTGCTGGATTGCATTTTTTTCCTTTTACCACCCCCCCCTTTTTTTTTACCTTTTCATGTGTCTCTTGAACCTCCTGTTTGCTATCCAAATTATCTGTTTAGCTCTGGTCTTTTCATCAGAAATTTTTGGAATTCTTCCATTTTGTTAAATGTCAATCTTTTTCCCTGGAAGAGAAGGTTCAGCTTTGCAGGAAAGCAGATTCTTGGCTGCATTCCAAGCTCCTGTGCTCTTCGAAATATCTCGTTCCACGCCCTTCGATCTCGTAAAGTTGATGCAGCCAGGTCCTGCGTGATCCTTACTGTGGCTCCTTGATATTTAAATTGTTTCCTTCTGGCTGCTTGCAGGATTTTCTCTTTTATCTGATAGTTCTGCAGTTTGGCCACAACATTCCTTGGTGTTTTCATTTTAGGATCTTTTTCTGGTGGGGATCAATGTACTCTTTCAATAACTACTTTTCCCTCCGATTCAATGATGTCAGGGCAGTTTTCCATCACTAGATCCTGTAATATTAAGTCCAGGCTTTTTTTTCTCTTCAATTTTTTCAGGAAGTCCTATAATTTTCAGGTTGCCCCTCCTCGATCTATTCTTGTGCTAGACCTGGACATAGGGCCATATCTTGTTTGGCAACTGCAATGCTTATGTGCAACTCTGGGTCATAGATCAAGGGTATTGAAGAGCATTTTTAGTCAAGAGGGAGAAGTTTTCCTAGGGGCAAATGTTTGACAGCTCAGATATCTAGACCTGCTTCTGAGTCATAGTTCAAGGATGGAGAAGAGCACTTGCATTTAAAAAGGAGTTGAAGAACTGAAGGGCAGTATCACTTCTGACCCTAAGTGTTCAGGGACCTTGAGGAATTGGATAATAATTATTTTGTGCCAAGGGAAGAGGGTACCTGAGAAATAGTATCATTTGTAACCTGAGGAAATCAGGGACCCTACCTAGGTAAAGACCAAAGTGCAGACAGAGAGCAATGACCACAGATCATACCAGTTTGGAAGGACTGAAAACTTCAAAACTCCTAAAACTATGATAATAGAAAGACAATACAGTTTGAAGTTTGGGAGAGTATCACCCCTGAATAAGAAGAGTCCAACTTTATTCCAAAGCATCAGATAAAGAAATAGGCTAGAAAAAAATGAGCAAACAAATGATGAAGAACTTGATCATTAAAAGCTACTACAATGGCAGCAAAGACCAAAGCACAAATTCAGAAGCAGACAAAAAAATACAAACAGTTATAAGTGAAGGCCTTCCTACCCACCCAGTGTTAATCAGACACAAGCCCAACAAAATTTCCTGGAAGAGCTTAAATGATTTTCAAAATCAAAGTGATAGAAAAATAATTAGTTACAGAAATGTCAGAAAAGGAAGAAAATTATGAAAAATGAAAAAGGTTGGTAAAAGAGGCACAGAAATATTGAAGAAAGATCTCACAGAGAAGAAATGAAAAATGTAATAAATCTCACAGAAGAAAATTATTTCTTGAAAATTAAAATTAGATAAGTGGAAGCTTATTTTTCCTTGAGTTATCAAGGAATAATAAAACAAAATCAAAAGAAGAAAAAATAAGAAAATACTAAATATAACTTTGGAAAAGCAACTGATAGGGAAAATAGATCAAATATCTGAATTTTTATTATTATTATTTAATTGCCTGAAAGTCATTGTGAAAGAAATAACTTAGACATCTCAAGAATTAATAAAGATAAATAACTTCAATATAAAATAGAGATTAAAAAATCTACTGGAATTCCGGCCAAGATGGCGGAGAGAAGACAGGCACAGTTCTAAAGTCTCCTGTTCCCTTCCCCATCTATCACATGAAACAAACCTCTTAAAAGAAATCCAAACCAGGAAACCCAGAAAGAAAAGCCAGGAGAGGAAAATCTACCTCAGGATTTGTCTCCCACAGCAGCCTTGGCTGAGTACCTGCAGGTGAGTCTGAGCTCCCAGGGAAGATCAGCCCAGGATCAGCCAGATCAGCAGCTGAGTCGGAGCTGGGAGTCTGAGGGCCCAAGAGCCGGACCTGCTGGATCAGCGGTGGGGCTGGAAGAAGGGGGCTTGGGTCCGAGGGGAAGCAGAGGCGCTGGTGTTGGTGCTGTCCCCTTGGAGCTTGGGGAAGGGGCTGCTGGGAGAGGTCTGGTGCAGGAGAGCTGAGAACACCATCCCTGGGCTCCTCCAGTCTGAGAGACTCTGAGCCCATGCTTCCATTGCACTGAGGCCTCCTCCCAAACAAATGCAAATTACTTCTGCCTCAGGCCCAGGAGTGTGAGCAAAAGAACCAGCCCAGCTGAGGAATAACCTCAGGCCAGGGTAAAGCCCACCATTGATTGAAGGCAAAAGAATTCAATAGCTCCAATTCCCTCCCTCAAGCAAAGGGAGAAGGCCTAGCAACCAAGGTCACAGACACCCCAGAGAGGGCAACCAGCACCTCCTACTGGCCAGCCAGAGAAACTGCATTCAGTAAAGCCTTTAGACATCCCAAGCCCAGGTGAACCAGCCCCACCCAACTCAAAGTCTTAGCATAATGAAGAAGGGTCAGCAGAAAGGTGGATCCATAGAAAATTCCTGGAAGGGAAAGACCCCAACCCAGAGAGACCTGGAAAATCTGAGGAGAATACAATCTGGCCTCCAGCACTTAAAGACTTCCCTGAAGAAATAAGGAAAGAGTTTAAAAATCAACTGGAAAATTTGGGGGAGACAATTAATACCTTGCAACAAGAAAACAAAACCTTAGAAAGTAGAATTGGACATTTACAAAATGAGAACAATTCTCTCAGATCCTCAAATGAGCAAATGCAAAAAGAAATTAATTCTCTCAAAACCTCAATTGGTCAAATGGAAAGCTCTTTCAAAAGTAGAATTGACCAATTGGAAAAGGTTAATGAAGAAAACTCCTCTCCCCCCAAAATAATGGAGTCTACAGAAACTAATGACTCCATGAGACAGCAAGAGTCAGTTAAACAAAATCAAGAAATAGAAAAAATAGAAGCAAATGTGAAATACCTCATCAACAAAACCACTGACCTCTTTTTATACAGTTGCCAATTCTCCTTACCATCTCTGACTTGAGAGCTCTTTAAGTTGTTAATACTTCTGCCACTGCCTCTTAGTCTCACTACTGGTGTTTCAGGTCAACCTAATGTACCATGTGACAGATTTCTCTTTTCAACCTACTATGTTGTCTTGAACTTAAGGAATAATCACACTGTCACCTTTTATTGGTCAGAATTCAGTTCAAGAATTTGAGACATTATTTTATTTCAAAGTTGATTGAGCAGGAATATTTGGAGAGTTCAGCTGAATGCTTTCTTCAATCTACTATCTTTGTTTTATTCCACCCCCCCAAGAAGTTCCTTGTGGAAAATTTGTTTCTTTCTAAACATAAATGCAGTTTTAGAAAACTTCATAAATTTCTATCAAGTTCATTTACATTTCTTAAGAAAAGAAAAGGTATTATAACATTGATGAGAAAATGAGAACATTTTGTTCTGTGCACCTTGAACCTAAAGTGAAGTTTTCAGTAGGAGCTTTCTAGTAATGGTAAGGGGATTTATCTTCTGTTCACTTTTCATGCTTTTGGCAAACTAGTCAATAACTCATTTGGGAAAATAAATATTCCAGGGACCAAAGGGACTGAGATTGAAAATTAGAATGTCATATGGATTCTTAGAGAACCCAAGAATATCACCTAAAACACTCCTTGAAACAATTAACAAATTCACCAAAGTAGAAGGATATAAAATAAACTCACACAAATCATCAGCATTTCTATATATGAACAACAAAGCCCAAGAGTCAGAGATAGAAATTCCTTTTAAAATAACTTTAGTATTTTATATGAATCTTCTCGCAAAGAAAATTTAATAATAATGGTGTTCTGGGGCCTATGACTTGCTTTTCTGACCCCTTATAAGTTGTCTTTTTAAATGGTCATCATTCATGCAAGGAAAAGCAGATGATTTATAGATGGTTTCTTTAATACAACTTGTACAGCTACTGGAAAACAACAATGAAAACAACACCAACAGCAATAGAATAAAATTTCTTACTGAGAGTTATCTAGAAGCAACATCTCTATCTTCAAAATTGTCCATTATTTAATAAGCATTTATTTATTAGTTATTGTTTACAATGGGAAAAGAAGAGTTAGAAAGTAAACACCTAATCAAAAGAAGATTACAAAAGTAGGAAATGAGAAAATGTACAAAAATAACAAAGTGAGGGGGTACAGGGTCAAGCAAAAATAATCACACCCATAACTGTTATTATTATTATAGATCAGAAATCGAATGCATACATGCACAGGGTGCTAGAAGAACTCAAAAGATTTATTAAAGAATCTTTCCTTAATAATAGGTGATATATGCATGTGTGCATATAACTATACCACTGTAAAGTTTTTCACAACCATTTGATATTTTGTTCCTCCCATAAATAATAATAGCTAGCCTTAATTTGTTTTTTCAGCTTTGTAAAATACATTCCAAATATCTCATTTTGTCCTTATAAGAACCCTGGAAAATAGGTAAGATTATTAACCTATTTTACAGGTAAAGAAGTTGAGACTTACAGAGATTAAATAATTTCCAAAGGATCACACATCTGATAAGTATATGGGTCAGGTTTTGAACTCATCTTTCTGACTTTACATCTCACTCTTCATCTTTTGCATTGACTAGCTGACTCCAAAGTAAGGAATACAAATGTTATTATCACCATTGTACATGTGAGAAACACAAGATTATGAAGGATTATGTGATTTGTCCATGGCCACAAGGCTAGAAGAAATCCACAGCAGGATATGAATTCAGCTCTCTTCTCATTGTAGCATTCTTTCTACTACACTATCATGCCTTCTGTTGTATTGTACATGGGTATTGGACAAGAATTGGTAGACGATTAAACTAAGTGTTGGAGTAGAGAATGATAGAGTAAAGCTTAAGCTGTCAACTCTGAGTTATGTCAATATATTTGTGTCCAGGCAAAGTTTGAAAACTATGGTCCTGCTGCATTTGAAAATTGAATTACCCATTCATCAAAGACTTTGAACTTTTCTAGAAACACAAAGGACATTACAAATCTATATGTTTTGAAGAATGAAAGATTGTGGCATTAAAAACAGGCAATAATAAAATGTAATTTCTTGTACCTCATTACTTCCTTGCATATTGCACTCTAATGTTCTTATCTCTTCCACCTCTAGTTACTCATTGGGGTTACTATGACATCAGAAATAAAAATAAAGTTAGAGTCTTGTTTGTTTCTCATTAAAAAAGTATTTTAGATCAATTTATATTAAATCTATATTCCTGTTGAAATATTAATATAAGGCAGACACATTAACATGGAAATGATTTTAAAAATACATTTATATTTGCCTTTGTATGGAAAGCCAAGCTCTTAGGCACTTCCAGTCCAAAGGATTTAAATTAGTTGCTACACATGACAACAGAAGCAGCTGTTGGACTACCATGCAACCCTCACTTTCTAAAATATACTGTATCCCCTGAACCCTAAAGATGAGCAATTAATAAATGAGAGGAAAAGCATTTATGAAAAACAGACAGCAAGATCCCAAAGAGAGGAAGGGAGGGGAGAGGGGAGGAGTAGGATAGGCAGTGAGCAGAGAGAAACAACTGTGGCAGTGAGAAACGAAAGGAGAGGAGAAAAAGCAAGTAAACATGCTGTTTTTAACAGCAGTGACACAAGCTAATTGCAAAATTATGGGAAAATCCACGCACCTTTATGGCTTCAGTAAGTTGATAATGGCTCAAACTGATAGTGGTGGTTGCAAACTGCCATGATAAATCACTTCCAGCCCCCAGCCTGGCACTGTTTGTGTGTAAGATGGGGGCTTTGTACCCACAGCTTGATGGAACTGAGGCAATCTATTTTCATCCATCAAAATACCAGGAAGGAAGAAAGATTTATAAAAGCATTGAAATTTTCAAAATATAATTTTGTAGGTTGTTTCTCAAGTTTGAGCAATGATTGTACCCAGGGATGGAAATATGAGCTTTTTTCTCATGATTATTTCTTCCTTCAGTCTTGCCTGAATTGTAACTATTTAGTATGAGACTGTATGATAAATTCACAAAAATTGGCCTGATAATATTAGAATTAATCTCTTTTCTATTGTCTCTGCTCCTTTAGTCATACTACAACTCCCAAAAAAAGTCATGAATACAGCATACAAAATAGTAAATATTATAATGGCACATAAATCATTGTCTTTAGTGTTCAGAGAGAAGAATCCTGGCAGTGATGCATGTCTGAAAATGAACTAGAAGATGTAAGCCCAAGACTTACTAAGTATCATTATCCTTTAACTTGGAGCCTTGATCCCTTACTGGCATCTTCTAAAGCGATGTCCAGTGATACAAAAACATCCAAGCTGGAAAGTGAAAAACTATTCTATCTAATTTCATGTAGTTAATTTACCTTTTTTTCTTCATAAAACTGATTTATTTTTGGAGTTCTTTAGGCATAACAGACATCATTTTAGTGGTAGCTGGATCTCAGAGGTCCAACTCCTTCATTTTTGCAGATGAGAAATGGAGGCTCAAGAAGCTTCAGCTATTATTACCCAATGTGACTAGTTGGATGGAGACATAGTTACTGAATTATCACTGAATGGTACTGGTGGAGAGAATTGCCATACCAGAAGTTCCCAACACTGATAAAATCACTGTCTCTGACCATAAAACAAGGACAGGGGCATGCTATGCAATTAAAAGTACTCTAATGTCTATTATGGTAAGTAGTAATTAGAAGACTAACTTCATGGTTGATTCAAATATTGTCTCAGACATATTAGCTATATGTAATTGCGCTGCCTTCTTTAAGACCTTAGTCAACTACTTAAGCAATGAATATAAGTTACTGAATTGCATGGGTGGAAAGGGGGGGGGGTTGTTTGTTTTAGGCAAAGATATTGGGGAGGTTTGGATTTTTCTTCTCCATTTTTGTAGGTCAGTCTAATTGGGTGAAAATTTGGTCATAGCTTTCCCTCTTTCTTAATCACTGGAAAGCATCCACTCTATCTAGTTCTGAGGAAGTTATAGCAAAAAAAGACTCAAAAAATCGCTGACTAGGTAAAAATCCAGATATGTATTTTGGGCAAGCTCTTTGATCACTCTGGTCTTCAGTTTACTCATCTTTAAAAATGAAGATGATAGTAATATGACCTCTAAGATTCCTTTTAACTCTAAAAAGACTATCCTGTTATTCTATTTTGCAAATCAAGAAAAAAGGCAGCTTTTTCTGACTATTTAACACCAAAGACATTTTAAAATTTTTTCCATTCCTGTCCAAGGGTGTACTTCAGTAAAATGCTTCCTAGATGCCATCTCAAGGAATTCTGATGTCTCTAATCCACTGAGGATAAAAGATTTTCCAAGGTTGTTTCATGTCCTTGTTGTCTATTGCTTTTCTCACTCCCACCTTTCTAAGATTACCATCTTCTATGTCCTATCCAAACTTTTCTTTCCTTCCTTCCTTCTACCTCCCTCCTTTCTTTCTTTCCTTCTTTCCTTCCTTCCTTCCTTCTTTTCTTTTTATTTCTTTCTCTCTCTCTCTCTCTCTCTCTCTCTCTCTCTCTCTCTCTCTCTCTCTCTCATTCTTTTTCTTTCTCTATCATTTTTTCCCTATGTTTCCATGGATGAAAATTCAGAGTTGTCCACAGGTTTGATTTCACTATTGATTGGCAAAGGAGCTTTCCACTTCTGTTCCCAACCTGAGCCAGTTCATTCTTCTTTTGTTAGCCACTATCAGAGGATCAATATATCAGTTTCAGGCTTAGTATCAACACCAACTGTTCAGAAAGCCTAAGCCCAAAC
Organism: Macrotis lagotis; assembly: GCF_037893015.1. Taxonomy (NCBI): domain Eukaryota; kingdom Metazoa; phylum Chordata; class Mammalia; order Peramelemorphia; family Peramelidae; genus Macrotis; species Macrotis lagotis. The sequence continues at coordinate 272,277,629 of NC_133666.1, read as the reverse complement.
AGTCCACCATTCTCAGCCACGCTCCTAGTGGGGGGATTACAGACAAATGCCCTAAATCAAACTTTTACAAACTACTTGCCAAATTATTGAGATTATTAAAACCTAACAATGACTCCCTGATGTCTCTGATAATGCACACATAGACACACAAACACACACAGAAACACACAACCACACAAAATGTGCTAGGATCCTTCTGTTGTTCGAAAGCTATTTTTTAATGTTATTATTCTAGAAAATATATTCTCTTAATTAGTATAATATCTGTATTTAGGGTTAAGCAGAAACTGTACTGTGTTCAGTAATTTTAAAGTGGTTGTATAAACTCTTATCCTTCCTGATTAAAATGATAATAGCATATTTGATTCATTTCCCTCTTATGCCAGTGAAATGAGTACCTGCTAGAGAGAGGGAAAAGAATGAGCCCCTGCTATCTAAATGACCTGAAGTTGTAGAATGTAAAATAGATCTCATACTGTGTAAGTTTCTCTTTGTCCTTGATGCAAGTGGCATTCATAAAATGTGTGTGTGTGGATTGACTGATCTCATTGGTAAGTTGAGTATAATTCATTAGAAAAGAGAAAGTTATTTCATGGATCTGAATATACTACCAATCATATTCTACTCCTTAAAATATAACTTTAATGCAGCAAAATCTTTCTCTTATTTCTTTCTTTCAATGCCCACTCATTTGGAAGAAGAACTATTTCCAATATAGCTTCAAAAATACCTGTTGGCAAAGAGAACTAACTGAAACAACCAAGAAAAGAAGGAAATGAGTCAGCAGAGATACCCTGATACTTTAGATGGATGGATGGATGGGTGGAAGGAAGGAGAAAGAAAGAAAAAAAGAGAGAAATAAGGAAAGAAAGAAAGAGGAAAGAAGAAAAAAAGGAAGGAAGGAAGGAAGGAAGGAAGGAAGGAAGGAAGGAAGGAAGGAAAGAAGGAAGCAAGGAAGGAAGGAAGGAAAGATGTAGATAGATAACAAGGCAGCTATGATTAGAACCATGGATGTGGAATCAGAAAGACCTGAGTTCAAAATCTACCTCCTACACATGCTTACTAAACTAACTGTGTGACTCCTGTCAAATCACTAATCTTTTATCCTCAGGCTCAATTTCCTTATCAATGAAATTAGTCACCTTTCTTGGGAATCATAGAAAAAATTAGGCAATGGAAAAATAACAGGTTTAAAGGGGATTCTATATTCATAGCAGACCTTTTTGTAGGGGGAAAAGAAATGGAGATTGAGGGGATGCCCATCAATTGGTCAATGACTAAACAAGTTATGGCACATGTATATTATGGAATAATGCTCTATAAGAAACCATAAAGGGTCAGACTCTAGAGAAGCATGGAATGACTTAATGAGACCTGATGTTGAGCAAAAGTAGTAGAACCAAGAAAACAATATACACATCAGCAACATTATGAAATGAACAACCTTGATATAAGTAGCTCATCACACTAGTCCGGAGAGCTAGGACAACTGTAAATGCCTGGTTATGCACTATATTATCCCCAACCAGAGGAAGAAAAATGAAACAAAACAAAAGACATAGGAAAAAAACTTCTGAATCTGATGAACACTTTAAAAAAATTATCTCTTATGTATCTCTTTCCCTTAATCCTAATTCCTCATGCCAAAATGACTAATTTGTAAACATGTTTAACAAAATATGCATGTAAAATTTTAACCTGACTATTCTCTGCTAAGGGGAAGTGGAAAAGGGAAGGTGGAGGGGAAATTCTTTAACTTGGAAATATGCATGTACATATAGATAAAATAAATTAATAACTTTTTTAAAAAGCAGATTCAGGAAATGTTCTACTAAAATATCTTAATTTTACAGTTGAGGAAACTGACTCAAAAGAGTTTTAGGGATTATCCCAAATTTATGTAGGAAGAAAGTGGAATACCCAAGGTTTGATTACAGATAATTGGATCATAACTTTGATGCCAGATGGAAACATTGAGTTCATTAAATCTCAATCACTTTTTAACAATGGATAATGTGAGGCATAGAAAGGTATTCTAAAACCAAGAACCTTCTCACTATAAGATTATTGTTTTCCAAGGAAAAGGAAAAGAAAACAGGAATCATGCCCTAGTTAAATATAGTGTTATAGCCAAAAAAATTGCTAAGGAGTTACATTTTTAATGACATTTTGGAACTTGAAGAGGTGATAATCCTCTAAATAAATTCATGAATGCTCCTCAAAAGCTGTGTGTTCGTTGCTTTTTATGTCTTGGCATCAGGAAAAAAATAAACTAGAGAGATTTCAGAGAAAGATTTAGGCCATGGATTAATTGATTTATTTGTTAAATGAGCTCAATAAGTATTGATTATTTAAATGATAATGGAGAGAAAGCATGATTAGTAATTTATGAATGTTATTTGTGAGTTCCAAATTTTTCTATCACCCTCTCTTCCTTCTCTCCCATGGTAGGATACAAATCTAATATAGGTTGTACCTGTACAATCAGGTTTAATGTTTTTTCCTTATTAGACATGTTATGAAAGAGGAAATAGAACTAAGGGGGGGGGATAACTAAAAAACATTTAAAAAGTGTACATATTATGTTTTACTCTGCCTTCAGCCTCCATAGTTTTTCCTCTGGATATGGTTGGCAATTTCTATCATAGGATTGTCCTTGATCCCTGAACTGCTGAGAGGAGCTGCATCCTTAATAGCTGATCATCTCACAATGTTGTTGCTAATGTACACAATATTCTGATTTCATGCAGCATCATTTAATTCAAGTCTTTCCATGCTTTTCTAAAGACCAGCTGGTCATGATTTCTTACAAAATAATAGTACTCCATACGTTCACATACAATAATTTGTTCAGTCATTCCCCAATTCATGGTCATCCTCTCAATTTCCAATTCTTTGACAATACAAAACAGCTGCTATAAATATTTTTGTTCATGCAGTCTTTTCCCCATTTTTGTGATGTCTTTGGTATATAGACTTAGTTGTGGTATTACTAGATCAAAGGGTATTGTCCTTTCGGCATAGTTCCAAAGTGTTCTCCAAAATGGTTGGATCATTCACAACTCCAACATCCTATTAATATCTTAGTTTTCCTTATGGATATTTTAAATGGGTGATGGAAGTCCTATATGTTGTATCATTAAAATAACAATTATGCATTGAAGGTCATTTTGAGACTATGGTTTGGAAAAGGAAGAACAAAATTGTTCATTTTCTTATATCTATTGGCATGATCAGTGTAAAAAAATGATTAGTGGTAAGGAAGGTTCCCATTTTTAAAAAAAACTAGTATTTCCACCAGTATCAATCCAAACGCTAATACATACTAATCACTTTTCCAATATTCTCAAGCAAATCCCTAAATCTTAATTCTAAGTTCAACATGGCCAAAACTAAACTCTCTTTTTCCCTAAATCCACCTTACTTCTTACCTTCCTTACTATTGTCAGGAGCACCACCATCCTCCAAATACCCTTTGCTTGAAACATTGGTGTCATTCTCAATTCCTCTCTATCTCTCATTGCTGAAATTCAATTTTCTGCCAAGGCCTACTGATTTCATCTTTGCAACTTCTGTCCTCTAATATCATCACCACTCTTCTGAAGGTCCACATCCTCTCAATTCTGGGCTATTACAATAGGCAACTGGTTGATGTACCTGCCATGAGGCTTTCCCCTTCCAAATTATCTTCCATCTAGCCACCAAAATTATTTTTTAACATTTAAATCCAACAATGTTCTCATCCTTGAAAAGTTCCAGTAGTTCCTTATGATCTCCCAAATAAAATATAAAATCAAAGTTTTTTATTACCTACTCTTCCACAACTTTCAGGTTTTCTTATACCTACCAGTAACCTCACTCCCCATCAAATATAGATATTCTTTAATCCAGTAACAATGCACTCCTCACTGATTCACAGACAAGAGATTCCAAGTCTCATATCTTGACATTTTCTCTAGTTATCCATGCCTATAAAGTTCTCTCTATCCATCTCCACCTCCAAGTCTATCTGTCTTCCTCCCAAGTCCATCAAGACTATTTTTTTAATTAGAAAAAAAACTTTGTGTAGACCTGCCATGGGATACCACTTCCTGGATATGTTATCATTGAATTTTCGCTAAATTGCTCTGAAATGTTCTTGATCTTCACCATATAAAGAGCAAATTCTCTTCAAAAAGAAAAAGATGAAGATTATGTCATCTTATTTTATTTTGTTTTCATAACTTGAATTGACCTGGTTATCTACCAAAAATAGTATAAATGGGAAATTTGGGGGGTCTTCAGAAGAAGTTCTTTGTATTAAGCTGAAATTACATTTTCACAAAGCATATAAATCCTTTGCCCATTCCTAGACATCTAGATTATGTAATGAATTTTGATCCTTTTAATAAGGATTCTGTTTCTTTTTATTTCCTTACTTGTTGTAGTCTCAAACAAAGATGCTCAGCCTTTGCTAGACCAAATTATTCCTTAACATAAATAACAAGGAAGGTAACCAAAGTTAAGTACTCTCATAAAGTGAGTGCTTTATTTTCCAGATCTTCACATTCATAAATAAAAGGTCTATCATTGACATTAGGCAGAAAAGTCAATGGAAGCATAGAGCATAGACAATTTTCAAAAAATTTAATGATTATTTAAAAAATGAACAAAACAATTTATGTGAAATCTATTTGATAGACACAATTCATTCTGCTGCCTTGCCATATTAAAATATTTAGCAACATGTAACAATTACTGGTTTTATATATGGTAATGTCTGCAGTATTCATATTTCATCACTTTTGACAAAGATTAACATTTCAGTCCAGATTTTAAATCATAAAGGGAATGATATTCAAGAATTCTTGTATTCCTTCTTGTAAATAATAGATATAAAATTTGCATAATAGTTTTCCTAAAGCAGATTATCATTTTATAAACAATCTTCTAGGAAAACTACATATACAATTTTTATGGAATATTATGGTCCTAAGAACATGGGGGCTTTATAATGTTAAAACCTCTGGTGCCCACCATTTCTCTCTAACCACACACAAGTCACTCTATCCTTTGCAGCCTGAGTAGTGATGGAATAGGAAAATTAAGGAAAAATCTAGGAGCACAGTATAGAAGTCAGAGAAATGGACATTCCAAGTCCAAGGGTGAAGAAAGAGCAATAGATAAAAGCTAGGAAAGTTATTAAGGCAATAGAAATCAACAACACACCAGAGATAAGAGAATTTTGAATCTGAGACTATAGCAGGAATTAATGAATGGTTTTCCAGAGTCTGGAGGCTCAGGCTACTTCAACACAGCAACTTATCAGTCCTGCTAAGTACTGACAAGGACTTTCTAAATTTGGATATAACATTATTCACATATGCACATAATATTATATATATGCATGTATATATAGAATATATAAATACATATATATGTATACATACACATGTTCATGTTAAGTTTAAAGTATTTCGTAACTGGAAAAAAAAGAAAAGAAAATTTTGTTTTTTCAATCTGTGATTTATTCTCCTTGCATATTTAAATATTGCCTTGCCAAATAAAGATAAGTTAGCAGTAGAAAAATAAAGATACTTGTTTTTTAAGGAGGGTCAAAGCACTATTGGTATTTGCATATGAAAGCTCCATTGTGATTTTTTAATTGATTACATTATCTCCCTAATTGTTATTGAGTCTATAACATTTGTAAGACTTTTTTCAGTCTTGAAATTCAGAGGGGAGAGAGAGAGAGACAGAGAGACAGAGAGAGAAAGATGAATTCATTTCTTTTCTCTGAATACTGTCAGGTTATAGCTTGCTTTATGGTGTGTAGATGTAATATGTGTATGTATATATGTAAGCATTCATTCATTAATATGTCCTTTCTTGTTTTACTTATTCATTCATTCATTTATTTCTTTAAGAATGATTCCCTTTCTATTAAGTTAGTTAAGTGAGCATTTCCAAATCCATTGTAAAGTCTTTACTCTCCATAATAAAGGTACCTAGTTCACAGCTTTAGAGATCATATTCACATTTTATCACAGCTATTTGGAGACTAAGAACATAAGGAGCTATCATTAGACATCAAATTCCCCCACTGAAGTCCTCTAAATCAATTTGGCAAGGCCTCTTCCTAGTGCCTCACCGAAAAGAGGCCATAGTGAATCTATATTTCATAACATCTATTTATTATAATCTTTCTATTTTTATGTTCAGTAATTTCACCTTGCAACCATAAGACTTTGGAAGATAAGCTCATTCTTTTAAAAATTTACTTATAAAAACGATTATATTTTCATTTGCTTGAAAAAATGATACATACTTTCAACCTCACCCACAAAATAATTGATTTCCTATAGAAATATACATAAGTTGAAATGAATTGCATGTATGTGATTTTAAATAAAAGATATATTCCTGAAAATTATATATGATTTAAGGTTTCTTTAAGCACTTGAAATTCAATTTTAAATGTCCTAAGGGAACTCAGTATTTAAAGAGTATTGTGGTAAATCATAGTCATAAAATTAAAAAAAAAATTTAGACACTATCTTCCCCATTCTACTCCTGAATCAATTTTATGTGAAGAAAATAGACAACTTTCCCCCTATACTAATTTATAAATCATTTTAAAATCAATTGTTGTAAATGAGTACCTTAAATGGGAGACACATCATCATTTAATTCTGCTTTCACAATGATCAAGAACTTGAATTTTTTTTCGCTTTGCTCCTATAATGGTACTTCTAAATAAGGATAACCTTTTGGGCTAAACAGTGAAATGAAAAAACATCTAAAGAAACATAGTCTATGTTCAGGTTCATTGACATAAATGTTAGTCTTCCTCTAGAATGGGAGTATTAATAAGTCGAATGAATGTTACCCTTCACATCTGAAAACTTTGGGTTCAAATTCCATTTTCGAAACCTAAAACCTATGTAACCTTAAGCAAGGAGCAAGTCAATTCCCTTCATTCAACTTCAGTTTGCTTATTGCAAAATGAATTAAGAAACATTACCTACCTGAAATGGTATTAGAAATATTAAATAAAAAGTTCTACATAAAATTTTTCTCGAACCTCAAAAATTCTCAAAAAACTATATAAATGTTATTCTTATTGCTCTCTCCCTCAAAATATTAAATAGGAAAAGCAATGACTTTAGAATATTAATAACCTCAGTTAATGAAAGCTGTCTCCAAGGAACTTGTATATCAGCAAAAAAAGAATTCTTGAAATAAATAATAAAACTTTAATTTGGAAAGCAAACTAGCATTTTCAAAGCTCTTTCATGTGTATTACAAAGACTTAATAGTATCTACAGTTTAACAATTTCATCAAGAATAAAAAAATTATTTAAACAAATACCCCCCATCCTACCAATCAGTTCCTAGTACCTTCACTGCACCCCATGGCACTCTAATTTGGCTGAGTAGGCACAATTTAGATAAGATGCTTGTTATCTTTGTATGTCAGGCAGCTAATTTTTAGGTTCTACATACAGCTTCAAAAACAGCTCCTAAGTCACTGATAAAAACCAAAGATGTTGAAATCCTGTATTTTCTGCTTTATTTATCCTATATTTTTCTCCCTTTTATTGCTTCTGTCCCTTTACCTTCCCAGAGTTTCTTTTCACCTATATTGGAAAGATAATTTGAAGGGAAAGATGAGATAAAGCATATGAAGTGGCTGTCACTAGGTTGGACCACCATCTAAGCATTCAAATCTCACCCAACTGTTTAACATGATCTTCATTAGTCACAGGGTAATCTGGCATAATAAAGTATTCCATGGGGAATCTTTAGAAACACATCTCTTAGGATAAACTAATAGGACACCTGTCTTGATTATGGTAGGAAATACAGTGAAAAATGGAAAAGAATGAGTTAGAAATGTTTGATACAAAGCAGATCTAAAGTCCTAAATCCATTATTCTTTGAAAAACAGAAATGCAACCTTTGCTTTTATTTCTCTCTCCTACATCATTATGAAAGTGCACCTTTAGATAAATTTTGGTTTGCTTTAATATGATTGAAAATTTTTCCTCATAAAAATATGAAAACAAAAGTCCATTTAATTCAAACGTATTTTGTGTCAGTCATTTGTTAAAGTAGGAAAAGAAAGTTAATATTCGGTGTTTGACCCCTTTCCTTACTAGCACACCCAAATAAAATGCATGTATTTAGTACATTATTTTAAATTATAAAAGGAAAGATTAATGCTTTTATATTTTAAAGCAATTTTTATAGATATCAAGGTACTTCATTTAGCCTCTACCTGGTGGGTATTATAGGCAATATAATATACTAGCCACTAGATTACAAAAATGGGAACAGGGCAGATGGCATAAACAATGATTACAATGATTTTGATGAAAAGAAAAATAAAAGACTAAATATTTTGTAATTATAATGACTCATTTTGGAACTGGAGAAACAATGAGGAAAGGTTTCAAAATCCCTTGATTGGAGAGACGGCTGCATGGATGTGGAATGTCACACAAACCATCCAAAATAATGGAAATACAAGTTGGTTTTGCTTGACTGTTATTTTTTTGTTGCAAAAAGTGGTATAGGCTCCCTGGTGAGGGACAAATAGGGGTGGGTGGTGTGACCTCACCAGAAACAGTTGAGAAACAAAAACAAAAAATATCAGTATTTTTTTTAGTTTGTATCACAAGTCCTGTCCTCGAGAAACTCACAGCCCACTAGAGTTATATGGGATAGATTAGCCCCTGGCTTGTGATTTCTCTAGTGTAGGGATACTACAGCTGAGTAAATTCCTTCTTCTTCTTCTTTAGGAAAGAACTTTTTGTGCAATTTAAAGTCTTAGAGGGGTACCTAAAACATTGAGGTATGAAATGCCTTGCCCAAGATCACACAATCTGTCTTACAAGTGGGACTTGAAGTTAGAACTCCCGGACTTTCATTCAAATTCTCTATTTTGTTCAGTTATTTAGTGCAAAGTCTTTGTGGACCACAGCATGCTAATAGTGACTATAAGGTCTTATTGAAAAAGAAAGTGGTGTGACTTGTTATTTTCTTCTCTAGTGGAGTAAGGCAAACATTATAATGATTTGATCAGGGTCACACAGCTACTAAGTTTCTATGGCCAGAGTTGGAGTCAGGTGTTTCTGACTCTAGACCCAGTCTTCTATCCATTGAGCTCCTAGTTACTTCCATCTACTTCCTCTCAAATACATATAAGGTAAAATTGAATGTAATGTGGCATTGGCAATATCCAGACAAACTACTCTAGGAAATCCAAGGATTAAATATTTAGAGATCACATTTCTAAAATATACAGGGAACTGAGTCATATTTTTAAAACAAAAAGCCATTCCCCAATTGACAAATGGTCAAAGGATATGCAAAGGCAATTTACAGATGAGATCAAAGCAATCCATAGCCATATGAAAAATTGCTCTAAATCATTAATTGTTAGAGAAATACAAATTAAAACTTCTCTGTGGTACCACCTCACACCTCTCAGACTGGCCAATATGACCAGAAAGGATAATGATCATTGTTGGAAGGGTTGTGGGAAATCTGGGACACTATTACAATATTGGTGGAGCTGTGAACTCATCCAAACTTTCTGGAGAGAAATTTGGATCTACACATAGAGGGCAACAAAAATGAGCATACTCTTTGACCCAGCAATACCACTACTGGGTCTATACCATGAAGAGATGATGAAAAAGGGTAAAAACATTACTTGTACAAAAATATTCATAGCCGCCCTGTTTGTGGTGGCAAAGAATTGGAAATCAAATAAATGTCCTTCAACTGGGGAATGGCTTAGCAAATAGTGGTATATGTATGTCATGGAACATTATTGTTCTATTAGAAATCAGGAGGGATGGGAATTCAGGGAAGCCTGGAGGGATTTGCATGAACTGATGCTGAGTGAAATGAGCAGAACCAGAAAAACATTGTGTACCCTAACAGCAACATGGGGTTGATGATCAACCTTGATGGACTTGCTCATTCCATCAGTGCAACATTCAGGGACAATTTTGGGCTGTCTGCAATGGAGAATACCATCTATATCCAGATAAAAGAGCCGTGGAGTTTGAAGAAAGTTCAAGGACTATTCCCTTTAATTCAGGGAAAAAACAGATATCTTCTTGTCTAATCTTGTTATCTCTAAGACTTTTTGTTTCTTCCTTAAGGATATAATTTCTCTGTCATCACAACTCAATTTGGATCAATGTACAACATGGAAACAAAGTAAAGACTGACAGATTGCTTTCCATTTGGGGGGGTAAGATTGGAGGAAAAATTGTAAAACTCAAAAACTCAAAATCTTTAATAAAAAAATTTAGAGATCAGAGGAGAGTGTATTACAGGTTTGTGATAGGTTTTGAAGTGTTAGTTGGAGATAAGAGAATGTCTACATAGTTAAAGAAAGAAGTCAAGTTTAACTGGAAAAAGTATTTAGGGCTGTAAAGGTAGTCGTTAGCAGTTTCTCTTTTATTCTGGAGAAAATGGACAAACACAAAAGGAAGATAGTTGAACATCATGGTGACATATTCAGATCTGTTCATTTTGAAATTTTTCTTGAAAGCTTTATATAAGATGGATTAGAGAAGGGTAAAACTGGAAAAGTAAAGATTAGTGAGTTTTTAAAAGAATAAAATGAAGGGGGAAGTTAGGTGGCACAATGGATAGAGCACTGGTCCTGGAGTCAGGAGTACCCAACTTCAAATCTGGCCTCAGACATTTAATAATTACCTAGCTGTGTGACCTTGAGCAAATCACTTAACCCCACTGCCTTACAAAAACTAAAAAGAAAATGAATAAAATGAAGGCAACAAGAAAAAGAAAAGCAGATTTTAAGAATGATGATTTGAATTATCTCTTAGAAGTACCAAATATTCAAGATATAAATAAGTTTTAAAAAAATATAAGAACCAAAAACCATTTCTTAATAGGGAACTGGTGAAATATATATATATATATATATATATATATATATATATATATATGTATGTATAAAAGTTTGTAAGTATATATACAGGTTAATGCATCTTTATATGTATGTGTATATAATTACATGTTGTAATAACCATATTAAAGAATTCTCTAGATCACTAATAAAAAGAAAACTACAAATCAGAGCAACCCTCAGTTAATACCTGGTACTCAGTAAATTTTCAAAGATGGTGAAATATGAAGTTAGTTAATATCAGAGAGAGAAGAAAGACAAAATCATTTTTTAAAATTGTAAACTGAGTCAATCATTTTGGAAAATTAGAATTATACAAAGTGATTGAAATATCCCATACATAATCTATGACCAGGTCCTACTACTTATATATGTGGCCCAAAGAGGTCAACAACCAAAAGAAAAAGACCACGTACATTTAAAAAAATTACAGTAACACTTTTTTGTAGTAGCTAAGCTATAGAATCAAAGTAGATGCTCATTGTTTCTATGAAATTATGAAACTAAATCTGGAAAAGCTTGAATATACATATGAAGTGAAGCAAAATAAGTTTTCTAAGCAGAACTAGAAATATAATATACAAGATGACTACAACAAGATGAATGGAAAGAAAAATAAGAAAAACTAAAAAAACTGAAACTGAATATCACTAAAATGTGATGACTAAACTTGAACCCAAAATAGAAATTTAAGAGGCAAAAACATTTCTTTGTAGAAGTAGGGAACCAGGGATGTGAAACAGCATGTAACAACAAAATTTTACATAAATTGGCTTGTTTTCTGGGCTTTTTTCTTTCATCTTTAAAAATTAAGTTCAACCCAAGCAACAGTTCTCTAAGGGAGAGTCAAGGAAGGATACATTGGAAAATGTAATCTCAGAACAAAGCTTAGCTTAACTTAACTTAGCTATAGTCAGATAACCAAATAAGTTCAGACAAAAAGAAAGTTTGCTACCATCTCCAAGACATTCTACCATTATAAGCCAAGAAAATAGTATGATCAAAGAAACAGTGATTGATGAAATAAGAAAAGAATAGTCAAATTTTGCCTGGAAAAACTAGGAAGATATGATGGGGGGGGTCAGATTGTATTACTTTGAATTCTGGGATAATTACTTAGTGATTGAGTTGTTTAGAATATTAATTGAATATATTTGAATAGCTAAATGATATGATTATAATGATTCAATAATGTAACAATTCAGATATTTATTAAATGTCTACTATGTAAATGACACTGTACTAGGTAATGGGGATACAAAAAATATAAACACTTACTGTGTAACTGTAGCAACAAAATATATGCAAATGTAGGCAAATAATTTTTAAAAGGAGGAAAATGCAGAAAATATAAAAATAATATAGAAAGCCATTTCCGAAGGAAAAGAATATAAGATACCTGTGAAGATTCGTTAGTATCTGAGCTGTTATTTGAAGGAAGCTAGGTATTCTTGAAAATACAGATCAGCAGGAAAAATGTTTAGGGTGACTTCTGCGAGGGCAGACCAGGGAAATAGAATAGCACCTATATTTCTATAGAAAATAGATTGTAGGTCAGTATCTGCACACAATAGACATGCATACAAGCAAGCATAAATATCTGTGTGTACATACATTATATACATAGATTTATATTGCAATAATCATATGAAACAGTTCATTTTTCCTTTTTTTTGTCAAGGCAATTGGGTTGAATGACTTGTCCAAAGTCACACAGCCAGGCCGTTATTAAGTTTCTAAGGTGACATCCCAAGGCAGCCAAGGATGAACTGTCCTAGTTTGAAATTTGAACTCAGGACCTCCTGACTCCAAGTGATTCAAAAGAATTATTTCCCAGCTGATTGCTAGGGTTAATGCCTATAATTCCAAATACTATGGTAACTGAGTTGGGCATATCATATCTTTTATGAATTTGAGAATTTTGAGATTCAGTGGAATATGCTAAATCTCTACAGTGATTAAGTCTCTATGAAAACTGAGTTAGTCTCTATGAAGACTGAATTATTTTTGTATATAAAAAAATAGTATTCCTAAAATTTATTTTTTACATTATTATTCAATTTCTAGCTCTTTTCTAAAGGAATTAATGTTAATCACTCCATTTTGCTGACTGTCACAAAATAAATTTATAGATTAAGATTACTTGAAAGAAAAAAAAATGGAATATGCTGATTTCACATCCAGAAATCAATTTGGCAACATATCAGGGCCACCAGGAATGAACTGTCCCAGTTTGAAAACCTATGATAATCAGTAATAGGTTTGAGGACTCTTTACTTATGGGGGGAGAGAAAAAGAGAGATACTTGGTCTTTAACAACCACTATAATCAAAATTATTACTAAACCCTCAAATTCTGAAAAAGTTGATTGATATAATTGTTGATATTTAATTATCATGAAGAAGATAAGCAGTACCACAATATTAGAAAAAGGTCAATATTGTTCTCATTTTCAAAAAAGGTAAGAAAACTGAGTCTACAAATAGTGGGTTGATGTGCTTAACTTCATTCCTGAAGGAAGAAAAATACATAAGGGATCACTAAAATATTAAATAGTCACCATCAGAAAGGGAAGCAATGATTACAAAGAGCCAGCATGGTAGCATCAGAGCAGGCCAGGTCAGGCTCAATTTGTTTTCCTTTGAGAGAATATTAATAAACTAATAGAAAGTATAAGAAAAGCTGTGCATATAACTTGTCTAAATTTATCAAAGTTCTTGATAATGTATCTCACACTGTGCTTGTCAAAAAGATGGAGTAATATGTGCTAGATGGATTTGTGAACAGATTACATGGTCTAGCTCATAGAATAGTTGCTAATGTTTCAGGATCAACATATCAAGATATGGACTTGGTCCTCTGCTTTTTTAAATTTTATTGCCAATGACTTGAACAAAGGTATAGATAGCAGCATCATTACATTTTACACATGGCAAAACATTGGGAAAAATACTCAACACAGAAATGACAAAATAGGAATGCAAAATGATCTTGATAGACCAGAGCATAGAACTGAATCTAATAAGATGAATTCCAATATGGACAAATGTAAAGCCTTAAATTTGTGTGCAAAGAATCAACTTTTCAGGTAAAAGACAGAGGACAGTATTATACAGCAGTTTTACTAGAAGAAATAAAAAAAAATAAAATCTAGGGTATTTTAGTGATGTAACAGTCAAAGAATTTAATGTGATCTTGGGACTTGATACACATGGCTTTCAGGAACAGGAAAGTGATAGCCTTACTATAGTCTCCTTCTTCTGGATTGTTTGTCTCAGAGGGAGTTATTTTGGAAGTATTCAGTATGTGTGTAGGTTCTCAATTATTTTATGTTGTCTACAGTTACTCTATTTTACTTTTTTTCTTTTTCAGATGGAACAAGGCCAGGCAATCCCCACATAGTAAGCAAATCACTAGCATTGGAGACAGAAGGTCTGTAAGTAGGCCCCCACTCCCACACAAGAAACTTAGAACAGCCTCCCCTGTGGCCTAGGACAGTGTACAAAAGAAATAAGAAAAATCATAGAAAAGCTCTGATCATAGAAAGCAACTATGAAAAATGTAAACGAAGGTGGCCTAGCTCTACAGGATCTAAAACTGTACTAAAAAGTGGCAGCCATCAAAACTTCCTGGTACTGGTTAAGAAATAGAGTAATGGATCAGTGGATTAGGATAGGTTCAAAAGAAAATGCAGCAAAAGACGGCACCAATCTACTATTTGACAAAACCAAAGACATCAACTTCTAGGAAAAGAACTCACTATTTAATAAAAATTGCGAGGGAAAACTGGAAAATAGTATGGCAAAAACTAGGCATAGCACCATATCTCACAGCCTATACCAAAATAAAGTCATAATGGGCATATGATTTAGACACAAAGGATTACACCACAAATAAATTAATAGACCAAGAAATACTCTATCAAATCTAGGGAAAGGAGATAAATTTATGACCAAATAAGAATTAGAGTACATTATAAACTGCAAAATGAATGATTTTATTATATTAAATTAAAAGTTTGCACTAATAAAATCAATGCTGCCAAAACTAGAAAGAAAGGAGAAAGCTGGGAAACACTCTTCATAACTAAGAGTTCTGCTAAAGATCTCATTTCTAAAATATATAGAGAATTACATCAACTTTATAAGGTTACGTCTTTCTCCAATTGATAAATGGTCAAAGGATACGAATAGACAATTTTCAAATGAAGAAATTAGATACATATATAATCATATGAAAAAATGCTCCAAATCATTATTGATTAGAGAAATGCAAATTAAAACAACAATGAGTAATAACCTCAAACCTATCAGACTGGCCAAGATGACAAAAAAGGAAAATGATCAATGTCGCTTCTGGAGAGCAATATAGAACTATGTCCAAAGAACAATAGAAATGTTCATTCCCTTTGATTCAGCAATTCCAATTCTAGATCTAAATCCAGAAGACATAATAAAAATGGGAAAAGTTCCACTATATTCATAGTAGCCCTTTTTACAATGGCAAAGAATTGGAAATTGAGAGGATGCCCATCATTTGGGGTATGGCTAAGCAAGTTATCATCCATGAATACTATGGAATATTATTGTTCTATAAAATATTATAAATAGACTCTAGAGAAGCATGGAATGACTTACAGGCCCTGATGATGAGGAAAGGGAGCAGAATCAAGAGAACAATGTCCACATTAACAACAATATTGTGAAATGAACAACCTTGATAGAAGCAGCTTCTCTCAGCACTTCAGAGACCTAGGACAACCATTTTAGACCAGCTATGGACTATAGTATCCACATCCAGAGGAACAAAAGCAAAACTAAACAATAAAAACTACCCTTCAAAATCTGAACATTTATAAAAATGATCTCTTGTTTCTCTTTCTATTAATCCTAATTCCTCATACCAAAAATGACTAAGCTGTAACCACATTTATCAAAAATAGGTATGTACAATGTTAACCTGTTTGCTGCTGGGGTGGGGTGGGGGGGTTAAGGAAGGATGGAAGGAAATTTTGTAATTTAAAAATATACATGTGCCTATGAATAAATTTAAATAAATAAATACATAAATGATTTGTTAAAAAGAAAGCTACTATGGAGATAAGGAAGATCACAGCAACATCTTGGAAGGGGAAAGCACAAAAAGTACTACATATGAAACCACAGGGGGGATATGCATTGGTTTCAAGTCCAGAAAGACTTCTTGTAAGAGCTCAAAAAAGATCTTTAAAATCAAGTAGAAAAACTGGGAAAAGAAATGCAAGATTAATTCAACAGCTTGGAAAAGGTAGCAGAAAAATTGACTGAAGAAACAACTAATTTAAAAATACAATTCAGGGGCAGCTAAGTGGCACAGTGGATAGAGCACCAGCCCTGGAGTCAGGAGTACCTGAGTTCAAATCTCACCTCAGACACTTAATAATTACCTAGTTGTGAGGCCTTGGGCAAGCCACTTAACCCCATTTGCCTTGCAAAAAAAAAAACTTAGAAAAATACAATTGGGGAAATGAAAAAATGAGATACAAAATCTAATTGAAGAAAACAATTTCTTTAAAGCTAGAATGTTCAATTTAGAAATAAAAGAAACAAATTGAAGGAATTCATATAAGTAATGAGAAAAAACTGTCATGAATTTATAGATTATATAGGGATATACTGAGAGATTCCAAACAAATCAACAAAAAAAACACTTGAAAAATTAATAATTTTAACAAAGATGCTGGATAAGAAATAAATGTATGTAAATCATCAACATTTGTAAAAAATAATATATGGCTAATATGAAAATATGATAAACATGATTGTATATATATATATATATATATATATATATTCCATATCATATTGTTCACTGCCATGGGGAGAGAGGTAGGAAGGGAGGGTAGTAGAAAAATGTGGAACTCAAAAGCTTGCCAAAAAAATGAATGTTAAAAATTATCTTAGCATGCAATAGAAAAAAATTAAAAGTCTGAAAAAGAATAGAATAAAATAAAGTAACTGTAGACAGCATAAAATAACTGGTAGCCTATTTGCCAAGACTATATGAATACAATTACAAAAGCACTTTGTACAGAAATAAAATCAGGTCTAAATAATTGAAGAATATCAATTGCTTTTGGGAAGCTCAAGTTAATATAATAAAAGTGACAATTCTGACTAAATTAAATTACCCATTTGGTAAGCCAATCAAAAATTAGTCTATAGAACTAGAAAAAATAGTTACAAAAAGATCAAGGTAATTAATAAAAAAGCAAATCTAATTATACCAGATCTAAAAATGTATTATAAAGAATCAATTATCAAAAATATTTGGTTACTGACAGAGTAATGGATCAGTGGAATAGAATAAGTACAAAAGAAACAATAATAAATGATTATAGTATTCTACTGTTTGATAAACTCAAAGATGTGTGCTTGTGGGCCAAGAATTCACTATTTGAAAAAATCTCCTAGAAAAATTGCAAAATAGTATGGCAGAAACTAGGCATAGACCAATAAACATCTCACAGGCTATACAAAGATAAGATCACAATGTATACATGATTTAGAAATAAAAGGTGATACCATTAGTCAATTAGAAGAATAAGGAATTATGGAAAGGGGAGGAATTTATGCCCAAAGTAAAGATAGAGAACATTATGAAATGCAAAATAGATGATTTTGATTATATAAGATAAAAAAAACCTTTTGCATAAATAAAACTAATACACCCAAGATAAAAAGGAATTCAGAAAGCTGAAAAAAAGTTTTACAGCTAGTATGTCTTAGACTCATTTCTTATAGAGAACTGAATCAAATTCATGAGTATAAGTCGATAGATAAGTTGTTAAATTTGATAATTTAATTGATAAATTGATTAATTGATAAATAATTTATAGTAGTTAATTGATACATAGTTAAGGATAAATTGATAAATTTACACAATTGATGATAGTTAAATGCTATGAACAGACAATTGATAAATAGTTAAAGGATATGAATAGGCAGCTTTCTGTTGAAGAAATTAAAACTAGCTATAATCAAATGAAAAGTGCTTTAAATCATTATTGATTAGAGAAATCTCAATTGAAACAATTTTGAGTTACCACTTCACAACTGTCAGATTGGGAAAAAAAAGGAAAATGATCAGTGTTGGAGGGGATATAGGAATAATGCACTGCTGGTGCAGATGTGGACTAATCCAACCATTCTGGAGAACAATTTGGAATTATGCCGAAAGGGCAATAAAACTGTGCCCAGTCTTTTTATTTATCTTTTTTTGTGGGGCAACGGGGTCATATGATTTTCCCAAGGTCACACAGTCAGTAATTATTATGTGTCAGAGGTCAAATTTGAATTCGGGTCCTGCTGACTCCAGGGATAATGTTCTATTCACTTTGCCAAGTAGATGCTCCTGTACACAGCCTTTGACCCAGCATTATTACTACTAGGTCTGCATCCTAAAGAGTCTATAAAAAGGGAAAATGACCAACATATACAAAAATATTTATTATAGCTCTTTTTGAAATGCTAAATAATTGGAGGTTGAGAGGATGACCATCAAATGGTAAATGGCTGAACAAGTTGTGCTATATGAAGGTGATCTTGTTCTGCAAGAAATTATGAGCAGGTGGACTTCAGAAATGTGTGGGGAAAATTGTATGAACTGATGCTATGTGAAGTTAACAGAACCAGGAGAACACTATCCACATTAACAGCAGCATTGTGTAATCATAGATTATGATCTCAGCAGTACCATGATCAAAGGCAATTCTAAAATGCTTGTGATGGAAAATGATATTCACATCCAGAGAAAGAACTAAGACATCGAGCAGCTAGGTGACACAGTGGATAGAGCACCAGCCCTGGAATCAGGAAGACCTGAGTTCAAATCTAAGCTCAGACACTTAAATCACTTAACCCCATTGCCTTACAAACATCAAAAAAACAAAAACAAAAAACTATGGGGTCTAAATGTAGACCCACTTTCCATTTTTAAGATTTGCTTTATATATTTTCTCTCATGGTTGTTCCCTTTTGTTCTGATCCTTCTTTAACAATATGATTAATATGGAAATATATTTAGAATAATTATACATGTATAATTTATATTTGATTACTCACTGTCAAAGGGAGAAGGGGAAAGAAGGAATAAGAAAAATATATAACAAATGTACAAAAAATGGAAGTTGAAAACTATCTTTACATGTCATTGGGGAAAATAATATAGAGAAAAGGAAAAAATGAATAAACCCCCAAAAGATGAATAATTTCTGGAGGAGAGCAATTATTTTGGTGTAGTTCATAGATTTTGTATTATATGAAGATCTATTCAAGGAATAGGTGGATATATATCTATATCTATATCTATATCTATCTATATCTATCTATATATATATATATATATATATATATATATATATATATAATATCCTCTAGGTTTATATTGCTTCTGCTTAACATTGCTCTGCTAATCTACTGGCTGTTAGACACAAAGAGTTCATAATGGTTTAGAATATAGCTAATATAGTCAGCTAATGGTTTCATCTGAATTTCTCAACTGCAATGCAGTCTTTTTTCCTAGGAGTATGTCATTGTCTTTTTAATTCAAAGCCCAGAGAGTTTTCTGGTAATTTTTCTGAAATTTCTGCTATAGATCATTTTAGAGAACCAAAAGCTCTAACTCATCCATAAGTATAATCATCTCATTTTTCCCAGGTTCATGGCCCCTGGAATGGGTACTTTCTTTCTAGGAGATGATTGGTACAAGTACTAGACTTATTAGAACACAGAGTAATCTGAATAGTCTAATGCCTTAATGCTTAATGGTTTCTCCTTTTAGTCAAGGAGTCTTTTTCAGATGCATCACTCTTACTTCTTTGAGAAGGAGAATCCAGAGTTCTGATTTTATCAATGAAATTGAAATCATTCCATAGTAATTGCTAGTACAGACTATTTTTCGAATGGTAGCCATCTGTAAAGTTTGGGGGGGAAGGAGATAAAAAGGGGAAAAAGAAAAAAAGTAAAAATTTTCATAACTTTATTATATATTTAAAAGGATTATCAAGTTGTAAATTGCAATTTCATATCTAATCATCTTAATTCTGTTAAATATTTTTACTTTATCATTTATATTATACTTTTTGTGGAAGTGTTTGTTTTATTCCATAAAAAAATCCTATATTCAAATAGTTTTATAATATATATTCTTAAAAAGCTATTTGGATTCAAATCCAGCCTCAGGCACTTAATAATTACCTAGCTGTATGACTTTGGGCAAGTCACTTAACCCCATTGCCTTGTTTAAAAAAAAGCTATTTGGTTCATTATTTTGCCTATTGTGATAGAGTTAGTATGTATGAGAGGCTGAACTTGAAACCAGTCTTCCTTACAAAAAGGTAGCTATGTATCAAGCTGTGTATCAAAGGCAGCTGTAAATCTCTCTGTTACTTGGGTTTAAAAATTTTATGTGGGGGCAGTTTGGTGGCACAGTGGGTAGAGTACTGGCCCTGGAGTCAGGAGGATCTGAGTTCAAATGCATCCTCTGATGCTTAATAGTTCCTTAGTTGTGTGACCTTGGACAAGTCACTCAACCTTATTGCTTTAAATAAAATTTTTAAAAATTTTTTAAAAATCTTATATGGATCCTGTTCAATTACTTTTTTAAAAATAAAATATCATGGCTTTCTTCATTTTTAATTTTAAAAATTCAGTTTCAAATTATCTTCCTCCTTCTGCCTCCTTATCTACCCATTAAGAAACCAAGTACAATACCCATTCCACATTACAAGTCAGACAAAAATATATTTCCACAATACCCAAGTTCAAAATTAAAATACAACAAAAATAAAGTGAGAAAATATTCTTTCATTTGTCCTCAGAGTCATTTCATTTTCTGCCAAGACAAGAAACGGATTTTTTCTTATAAGTCTTTTGGAAATAATATGAATCTATGTATTTCTCAGAAATGCTAAACCTTTAGAAATTAATTATCATTATAATATGCAATATGTATACACTATTTTATGTAATGTTCTCCTGGTTCTGCTCATTTCACTTTATATTAATTCATTTAAGTTTCAAGTTTTTTTCTGAACCATTCCCTTTATCATTTCTGAGTATCCCATCAAAATAATTTACCATAATTTATTCAATCATTCATCATTTGATAGCATACCCACAGTTTCCAAATCTTTGTACTGATAATCTTTTGATATTAAAGAAAACTACAACATCCTACCAAATGATTGGTGTCAAGTTTCACAATTATGTTTATAATAAGGAGTTTATTAGAGGAGCAAGGAATCCTTCTCATATGCCTTTACCATAATCCACCCCATGACCTCATTTATTGGAAAAAAAAAAAAAAGACTATTTGAGATGGTTTGGAGTCTCTTGGTCTTAAATTGGTTTCACTTCCTCCAGTATCAGTAAGGCACCAAAATGCTTCATCAACACAAGACAAGCACCAACTTGTGCTTTCTGGTGACAGAAGGTGAAATCCTAACCATTCTCTCAATGAGTTCATCATCACTTTGGCCTTTTCTTACAGACCTTCCTTGGATTGTCTTCCTCCAATATCAATGAGGAATCAAGGCACACTACTAACTCTGGGCAGCACTATTATGTGATATCTGGCATCATAATGCGGCAAGCTTGTACATCCTAGTCATCACAAAAGAAGTGGCTAGAAACATTTCTATACATATGAGTCATTTACCAGTTTCTCTGATTTCTTTGAAACATAGACTAATACTGAATGCAAAAAAAAAATTACACAGTTCTATAGTCCTTTGGCTATAGTTCCCAATTATTCTCCAAATTGATTGAAGTAATACAAAGCTCAACCAACAGGGCATTATTGTACCTATTTTCCATTATACCCATTAGCATTTGTCATTTTTCTTTTCTGTCATGTTAATGGATCTGAAAGGTGTGAGGTGGTAACTCAGAATTATTTTTATTTGAATTTCTTTAATTATTAGTGATCTAGAGCATTTTTATATGCTTTGATTTCTTCTTCTGAAAACTGTTCATATTATTTGATCATATACCAAGTGGAAAATAGTTTTTGGCTTAATTCCCTATATAATTGAAAATGAGTCCACTAACAAAGAAATGTATGCTAACTTTTATAAACAAGTTTTCTATTTTTCCTCTAATTTTGCCTACAATGATTCTGTTTTACAGAACATTCTTAATTTTATATAATCTAAATTATTCATCCTAGCCCCTTATGTTCCTCTCTGTGTCTATTTGGTCATGAACTCTTCCTCTATCCTTAGATCCAATAGGCAATGTTTTTCCCCTTTTCTCCCCTAATTTGCTTATGATTTCAATTTTTATGTCTAAATCATGTACTTATTTTAATGCTATTGTGATATATGCTATGAGATATTAGTTAATCCCTAGCTTCCACCAGACTACTTTCCATTTTTTCATAGCAGCTTTTGTTGAAGATGAGTTTTTGCCCTAATGTTTGAAATTGGGGGTTACCAATGACCAGATTTCTCTTCTTGCTTTTGTTTATAGTGTGCCTAGATATCTAAGTGGCATAGTAGATAGAGTGTTGGCCCTGCAACCAGGAAATATCTTCCCAAGTCCAAATCTGACCTTGGACACTAGCTGTGTGTCTTACTTATTAGCTTACTAAGTGTCTTACTTACTAGCTTACTTACCTTAGTAAGTCACTTAAGGGAAAGTCACTTAACTCAGTTTGCCTCAGTTTCCTTATCTGCACAATGAGCTGGAGATGGAAATGGCAAACAACTTTATCTTTGCCATAAAAATTCCAAATGAGTCACAAAGTGTCAGACATGATTGAAATGACTAAACACATGCAAGACATTATATTTAGTATTTTCTGTGATCATCTTGTAGGAAATGTTTTGGGGTATAGCAGGTATGATCTTTCACTTCAGCATCTTAATTCTGCCTCCTTTACTTTTTTGTCTTCTGCTTAATCTCTATTTATGAAACTTTCTCTCTAAAGATTATTTGCGTGGTCTTTTGTCTTCCCAACAAATGGCAAAGGGCTCTAGGAGTTCAGTCCTGCACTTCTTCCATTTCACAATCCATTTCATTGGCCCATGCAAATGAATAGAAGGAGAAAATGTAAGATCAAGTGTAAGACCATGATAGCTTCTCTGATTAGATGCAATCTTAGACTTTCAAATATACATGTTGACAGCAAACCTTTCTGGTTTTTGATAGTGCACTGCACCTTTTTTTCCCATTCTACATACCACCAGTTCAGGAACAGGAGTTGTAATAACATTTACCTATTTGTCAGTACTCCTCTGTATCTAAAGTTAAATTGTGATAAAGTCAAATTTCCTTGTTACTCTTTGCTGAGTGCTTATTTATAATTATATATATCATTTTTTTTCTTTTTAGGTTGGTGATGTTTTTATTGATTCATTTTGTTTTTTGACATGTTGAATACTTCATAGCAAATCATCTTCACTAATACAAAGTTTTCTCATAAAAACTTCCTAACTAAAAATTCTTAATATATTGATTACAAAGGAATGGGTCTAAACACAAAATGATAGTGTTTCTTCATTTATTAAAACTTGGGGTAAACATATTTCTCAAATTTTAGGGTCTTCCTCTGGTTGTTTTTGCATCTGAAGTCTGCGGTAACAAGTAATTATTGTTTATCTATTTGTGACTCCTTGACCCCTATCATCTTGCCTCAAACTGATATCAAGCTCCTGACCAGAAAGGAAATGATAAAAGTTTACTACTGAATTAGACTCAAATCAGATCCATGTTTCAGGTAGTCCACCCTATTGAAGCATGAACACTTGCAGCATTCCTGTCAAGTATATACTGTAAAAACCAGCCTTGACCGCAGAACTTATGACAGAACAAATGGCCTGGACAAGAAGAATCTAGTTGCTTTTGTAAATGAGCAATGCTGTAATGACAGTTCTGTGTTATCCTGTACCAAATGAGAAATTCACCTTTTTTTTTCCATTCCATATATCATCAGTTCAGAAACAGCAGTTGTAATAACATTTACCTATTTGCCAGTACTCCTGTGTTTGAAGATAAATTGTGATAAAATCCAATTGCTTGTTACCTCTTTGCTGAATGCTTATTTATAATTATATCTGTCATTTTTTTTCTTTTTTAGGTTGGTGTTGTTTTTATTGACTCATTTTGTTTCTGACATCTTGAATTCTTCACAGCAAACCATCCTCACTAACACAAAGCTTTCCCATGAAAACTTGCTTACTGAAAATGACTAATATATTGACTGCAAATGAAAGTTCATGTTACTTTCTACTATAATGGAAGTAGGGAAGATGATAGTGAATAATGCCTCTGTTCTTAGCACATGTACAAATTCCCCATTCTTGATATATATATATATATATATTATAGATGAATCTAATCCAACATGTGAAACACTGGAAGGGTTGTATGTAGAAAAAAGTGATTGAACTATTATTATAGCATCAAGACAATATATTTACTTGACTTGAGAGTTAGAAGATCCATTCACAATGAAGGTGGTTGACAGGGATGGAATTACTCCAGTCAGCTATTATGTATCCATTTGAACAAAACACCTCTCTGTCTTTTGTGTGGTTACTGATCTTTGGTAAAACAATAACTGGAGAGAAAATTTTCACTTCCTTGTCAGGTTTGGAGAAAGAAAGATTACATTCAGAGTCCTCATCAGATGTACCATCAATGACCAGAGACAATACCGAGGTCACCAAAGCAGTAGTACTCTTCTACATGAATGTGTAAGAGAGTGAAACAGGAATGATGAAAAATAAAGAAAAAAAATAAGAAAAAAATAAGGAAACAAACAGAATTTTAGAAAAGTTGGACATCCAGGAGAAAATAAGAAATATGCATACCTTTTCTCCCCTCATCTGTACATTAAATTCTTTAAAAAATTGACAATATATTAATGCACTAAAAATCTCACAACAAAAAGAAAAGCAGACATATCATGTGCATTTGCACACTAAAACGCAAGAAAATTTTTTCCAAAAACCCGACATATAAATATAGGTTAAAATTAATTAGTAATTAAATAATCTAGGGGAATTAGTGGTGCAGTGGATAGAGCACTAACCCTGTAGTCAGAAGCACCTGAGTTCAAACCTGGCCTCAGACACTTAATACTGACTTAACTGTGTGATATAGAGCAAGCAACGTAAACCCGTTGCCTTGTAAATCCTCCCTCCTCCAAAAAATAAGAAAATAGAAAAAAAAGAAAAAGTAATCAAACAATCTGATTCCATAGAATAAGTGAGTTAAAGAACAAATCATAGAAAAAATGAACAATTTCTCTTAAGATACTAAGAAGAATGAGAAAATATACAAAAAATGTATAGAATGCAGCCAAATTAATACTTAGGAGAAAATGCATATCTGTTATTACCTAAATCAGTAAAAGAGAGAAAAGGCAGATTACTAAATTGGACATACAAGTAAAAAATAGAATAAAGAACAAATTAAAATAGAACAAACTAAAAATCTTCAATCAAATACATTATTAGAAATTCTGAAAATCAAAGGAAAAATTAACAGCTAGAATGTAGGAAAACCATTTACCTTATAAATAAAACTGAGTTGATTTTATGTAAAAATATCGATAAAATAGAGAAAGCACTGTTAATTGATTTTTAAAATAAAGAAGAAAAGCAAATTACAAGTATCAAAAATGTAAAGGATTAATTCATCACCAGTGAGGAGGAAATTGAAGGAATTATTAGGTTGAACAAGTCATATATGATCTCCCTTAAAATTTCCAGGACCAAATGGATTTACAATCGAATTTCACCAAAACACTTAAAAGACAATTAATTATAATAGTCTAAAAATTATTTGGAAAAATAGGAAAAGAGAGAGTCTTTCCAAAATTCCATTTATGACACAAATATTGTGCTACTAACTAAACCACTTAGAGCAAAAAACAAAGAAAACTAAAGATTTACATTTCTAATGAATATTGATGCAAAAATTTTAAATAAGATGTTAAATATTTTATTACAATCACACACCATAAACAGAATGGAGCATTGATTCAATATAAATTGAACTATCAACAAACCTGATAAATAAATACCATATGTTTATCTCAAATTTATGCCAAAAAAATACTTTGACAAAATATAGCACTCAATCCTTTTTTTTAGTGATTTATTTACTTACGTATTAACAAGTTGCAGAAACATCAAGAGAAATGAAGTGAGAACAAAAAAATCATACTTCATTTTCTGTTCAGATACCATCAACTCTGTTTGTGGGATGAGATTCATTCTTTATCATAAATCCATCAGAGAAGTTGCTTCAATATTTTTCCCACAGTGGCTATTGTTAACTGTATTTCCCTCCATGCTATTCCTTCATACTACCATATATTCTATTTTCTCTCTCGTTTTACCCTGTCCCTTCTCACAAGTTGAATCTGATTACCCTCTTCTTACCTCTCTTCTACAACCTACACAGCCCCTCCTCTCCCCCAGCCACCTTCTCCCATCATTTTTCTCTCCTTTACCCTCTAAGATAAGATAGATTTATATACAATATTGAATGTTATTTCCTCTCTTAGTCATTTCTGATGAGAAGACTCATTCATCCCCCTCACTTACGCCCCTTCCACTCCATTGCTAAACTTTTTTCTTGACTCCTTTACATGAAATATCTTAGTCCATTCTACCTCCCTTTCTTCCAGTACACTCCTGTTTCACCTATTGACTCCATCTTTATACTATATTATACCATTATATTCAACACCCACCTCTACCTTGTCTTCTGACTTCTCTTATAAGTGAGGTTCATATAAGTTATCAGTATCTTATTTGCATTCAGGAATACATATAGTTCAACATCATTAATTCCCTCATAATTAGTTCTTCTCATCCACCCTCTATATGCTTCACATGAGTCCTATACTTGAAGATCAAACTTTCTGTTCAGCTATGGTCATTTCAATGAGAAAGTTTGAAAGTCCCCTGTTCAGTTTTGCTGGATAGTCGATTTGCTGTTGTAATACAAACTCTTATGTCTTCTGGAATATCATATTCCAATTCCTACAAGTACTTAATGTAGACCCCACAAATCCTGTGAAATCCTGACTTTAGTGCCATGGTAATTGAATTGCTTCATTCTGGCTGCTTATAATATCTTCTCCCTGACTTAGGAGTTCTGAAATTTGGCTATAATATTCCTGGGATTTTTTGGGGGTGGGGAGAGGAGAAATCTCAGTAGGTGATTAGTGAATTCCCTCAGTTTCTATTTTATCCTGTGCTTCTAGGACATCAGGTCAATTTTTCTGTATTAATTCTTTGAAAAATTAAGTCTAGGCTCTTTTCTTGGTCATAAATTTCAGGTAGTCTCATAATTTTTAAATTATCTCTTCTTTATCTGTTTTCTAGGTTAGTTGTTTTTCCAATGAATATTTCACATTTTTCTTCTAGTTTATCATTATTTTGGTTTTGTTTTATTGCTTCTTTATTTCTTACAATGTCATCAGCTTCTCTTAACTCCATTCAACATTTGAAGGAGTTATTTTATTCAGAGAACTTTTTTAATCTCCTTCCCCATCTGGCCAGTTCTGCTTTTTTAAGGCATTATTCTCCTCATTGACCTTGTGGACTGCCTTTTTCACTTGACCTAAATAAGTTTTTTACATGTTATTTTCTTCAGTTTTTTTGTAACTCCTTCACTAAGCTACTAATTTGGCTTTCATGTTGCATTGCTCTCATTTCTCTTTCCAATTTTTCCTCTACGTCCCTTACTTGCTTTTCAAAGTCTTTTGTGAGTTCTTCCATAGCCTGAGCCAATTCCTATTTTTCTTGGAGGCTTTGGATTCAGACGTTTTGACTTTATCAACTTCTGAGTGTGTATTTTCATCCTCCCTGGGACCAAAGTAGTTATATATGATCATATTCTTTTGTTCTGTTGTTTGCTCATTTCCTCAGCCTATGCCATGATTTTAATGTACTTCCAAAGTTTTGAGGGAACCTTAATTCCCTCACTGTCTTATGAGAGGCTCTCAATGCTTTCCTGGCCTGTGCTTTGGTCTGTGAATGACCACAGGCCCTCCCTGCTACCCTGGAGCTGTGAGGAGGGTCCCTGGAGATCTATGGTGGTATGGGGGTCCAGACTAGTTCCTGCATTTAAGTATGGACAAAGCAGCAGAGTCTTGCCCCAGGGATAGCAGAAAGACCTCTGCAATATCTCCAAAACCACTTTCTGATTGTGGGCAGAGCTCTCTAGAAGAGTGGGGTAGCTTCACAGGTACCCCAGGTAGGAAGGACTGCACTGAAGCCTCCATTTAAGCCTCCATTGACCTGGTCTCTGAGCTAACTCAGTTGCAGCAGTTTTCCCACTGATTCCCCCAAGCCATCCCCAGAGATCCCTGGGCAGAGAGTTCTGTAAACTGCTTCTACTGCTATGGACCCAGGAGCCCCAGAGGCTATTCCTGGAATGCTGGAGCTGGTTTGCTCCAGAGCGGCATGGCTGCAGCCCAGGCTGCACTATGGTTCTTTTCAACCCTAGTCCCAGTGGAATAGACCTTTCCAGCACATCTACGAAGATATCTTGAACTGAAAAATCATTTCACTCAAACTTTCTGTGGTTTCAGCCCTGCTAGAATTTGGTTAGAGTCATAATTTTATGGCTTTTGGAGTTTTTTGAGAAGAGCCATGCTGTCATCTTACTACCACCCTGTACTCATTCCTTTAAAAAAACAGAAGCATAGTAACAAATGTATCTTCCCTCAGAATAATAAGTAGCATCTATACAAAATTATCACCAGACATTTTTTGTAATGGAAATAAGCTAGAAGTCTTTCCAATAAGATCATGGGAAAAGCAAGGATGACCATTATCACCACTCATATTTATTATCATTCTAGAGATGGCAGCAATAGAAATAAAAGAAGAAAAATAAATAGAAGAAATCAGAATAGTTAAGAAGGAAACAAAATTATCACTAATTGTAAGTGATTTGATGGTATAATTCAAAACTCTGAAGAATCAAAATATATGGTTGAAATATTTACCAAATTCAGCAAAGTTTTAGGATGTAAAGCTAAACAGCATTTCTCTACATTATCAACAAAATCCATTAGGAAAGGGGCGGCTAGGTGGTGTAATGGATAAAGCACCGGCTCTGGAGTCAGGAGTACCTGGGTTCAAATTCTACCTCAGACACTTAATAATTACCTAGCTGTGTGGCCTTCGGCAAGCCACAACCCCGTTTGCCTTGCAAAAAAAAAAAACCTAAAAAAAATCCATTAGGAAGAGGTAGAAATAGAAATTTCATTTAAAATAATTATAGATAATAAAAAATATTGTTTTGACAAATCCAGGAACTTTATGGACACAATTACAAAATGCATGTCACATAAGTAAAGATAAATATAAATAACTGAAGTAATATTAAATGCTCATTGGTTGATTCATTACAATAAATTGACTCATCTAACTAAATTAATTTAGTTGACTCAATTCCAGCAAAAGCTGATCAAACTAGCAAAAATTATTTTGTGGAGCTAAAAATATATAATTCTAAAAAAACAAAAAATAAAAATATCAAGAAAATCAATGAAAAATGTTAATGATACAAAGCTTGCATCAGAACAGTCTGGTGGATTAGTGAACTAGATTAAGTAACATAATACACTGTAGCAAATGATCATAATAATCTAATGATATACAAATTCAAATATCCCATATTTTATTTTAAAAAATCAAAATTTGAAAAAAATTGCTGGAAAGATGGAAAGTAGTTTTGTAGAAACTGGAGAACCTAAAATTAAGATAAGTTCACATTTACATGATTAAACATAAGGAGAGACATCATCAAAAAATTAGTGAAGTGGAGTATTGAGAATGTCAGATATATGGAAAAAGGAAAGTTTTATGAGAAAAAAACTAAAACAATTCTGAGGCACAACCTCATATCTATTCTTTGATTAATATGTCAGAAAATTCAAATGACAGATGATGAAAAGGCCCTGGAAAAATAAAGGTATTACTGCATGATTGGTGGAGAGCAGTTTGGAACTGAGCAAAGGGTTAACAAATTGTGAATATCTTTTATTTCAGAAATACTACTGGTAGGTCTGTAACCCCCTAAAAAGTTAAAAAGATGGAGGGGGGAGAACTTATTTGTGCAAAAATATTGTAGCAGCATTTTTGTAATGGCTAAAATGCAAAAATTGAAGGGAGGCCTATCAATTCGGGAATGGCAGAACAAGTTATGGTAGGATTGTACTGGCATATTATCTTGCCACAAGAAATGATGAGCAGGATGATTTCAGAGTGATGTAAGCAGAACAAGAACATCATACACAGTACCAGAAATCTTGTATAATAATCATTTATGAATAGCAATCATTCTCAGCAATACATTGAACCTAAATAATTAATTTTACTGTAAAATGCTATCCAACTTTGGAGAAAAAAGTTTTTGTTTTTATTCTTTCTTTTCCTTCTTTCCATTTTTGTTCTTTTTTTTTTTTTTGCAAGGCAGTGGGGTTAAGTGGTTTTCCCAAGGTCACACAGCTAGGTAATTTTTAAATGTCTGAGGCCAGATTTGAACTCTATCCACTGCGCCACCTAGCTGCCCCCTATTTTTGTTCTTTATTCTTTCATTCTTTCATTTTTACTTTCTTTTTTTCTTTTTGAGATTTTTCCTCCACAAATCTTTTATATGTTCAACATGAAAAGTTTTACATGTCAATATGTGCATAACCTGCATCAGGTTGCTTACTGTCCCAGATAAGAGAGAAAGAAATGGAAGAAGAGATAGAATTTGGAACTCAAAAGTTAACAATATAGGGGGCAGTTAAGTGGCACAGTGCATAGAACACTAGCCCTGGAGTCAGGAGGACCTGAGTTCAAATTTGACCTCAGACATAGAATAATAATTGCCTGGTTGTTTGACCTTGGGTAAGTCACTCTCAAACCAATTTGCCTTAAATAAACTAAAAAATGTTAACAAATTTTAGAAATTGTTTTTATATGTAATTGAGAGAAAATATTTTTAAAAGCTTTATTGATATGTAATTATCTCTCTATTGCCAATATATCTGATTTTTTCCCATGATTTCTTAAAATATAGTATTCAGGCATTTTGGTTGCATTTATGTTTTATATTTTCCCCCTGAGAGTCCAATAATTCTCAGATTGTTACTCTGACTTCTATCTTCAAATTCAATTTCTTATAGTTATTGGTAATCTCGAGATTTATCATTTTTTGATTTTGTCCATGTTTCTCTTTATAGAATGTTCACTAATCTTTAAGAGTTTTTCACTTTCTGTATTAAATTATTAGTTCATTTTTATACTATTAAGACCTCTAATTTTACTCCTTAGCTCCTCTTTTTTTAATATTTCAAAGCAGTTAAAAGATAAAATTCTCATTACACTCAATGGATTTTCCCTTTTAACAAATTAATAAAAACCTAGTAATTTAATGATTACACTTAAAATATATATATATATATATATATATATATAACTTTCTCTTTTCATAATAGCTCACATCTCCTAGTAAAGCTAATACATATTTCTCATCTATTCTATGCTATAATGATTAGTCAAGGCAATTTTATAGTATCCAAGTTGATCTCCATACCTGGTTTCTTGTTGCCCTGGATTAATGTGTTCCTTTATTCTCTCATTTTAGCCTATTTAGGGTCATTCTTTCTTTTCTTTTTTCCCTCTTCATTGCAGATATATCAAAAAAATTATTCTGGTCCTAGTGCAATATTCCAAGAGTTAGAGATTAGTATAAAATGTCTTTTTTTCCTGAATAATTCAATTTTTTTATGTATAGCTATCTACTTCTGTCAGTTTCAAGCCTCTTTAATTAATTGTATTGCTTTAATTCCTAGGGAGCATATTTCAGAGGGAAAGATGAAAGAATGTGAGCTATGAGTAAATCTATTCATTAGATTTGACCCAGAGAGGGAATAAGATACATTATCACTTGTGTTTAAGAATTTATCCTAATCTACAGGGAAGGTGGGGTGGAAAAGGGAAAGATGAAGGAAGAAGGGAAGGCAGAAGCAAACATCAAAGTAAATTAAAAGTTAAATTTTAAAAGAAATGTCAAAAGGGAAAAGGAGTAAATTTTTAGTGAGGAGGAATAAGAGAAAAGGAAAGAGAAAAATATAAATGGAGAAAGATAGCATGGAGGGAAATACAGAATTAGTAATCTTAACTGTACATGTGAATGGGATGAACTGTTCCATAAAACAGAAGCAGATAGCAGAATGGATTAAAAATCAGAATCCTACAATATGTTGTTACAGGAAACACATTTTAAGCAGAGATACACACAGGGTAAAGGTAAAAGGTTGGAGCAGAATATATTTTGCCTCAGTTGAAGTTAAAAAAAAAAATCAGGGTTAATTCCTAGGGAGTCATTCCTTAGATGGATAACTAGGTATTGTTATTGTTTCATCATTGTTTAGAAACCCCTCTCTTCTCCCTATTTTTTGCATACACTGTTCCCATTCTTGAAATCTTTTCCTTCCTGATTTCTGTCTTCTGGCATCCTTAGATCCCTTTATAACTTAGTTCAATTATCATCTCCTATGTGGACTACTTCCTAATATCCCATGGTGAGTGTGTTTGCATGTGCATGTGTATGTTTATATAGATACATATTTATGTTTGCAAATACATGCACATATTTTATATACATTATATTGTTGTTTATTCTTTAGTCTCAAAGAAGATCATGACATCAGGAAGGTATTGCCATGGCATGCAAATGAAGTGAATTTAAGTAAGACAAGGTTATGCAGTCACCAACCTCACTTTTTCCTCTGAAGTCTTCTGGGTCAAGTGACCAGATGTGTATAAGGATGACCAAAAATGGCCCTGGATGCAAGGGGAGACCTTGCTGTTTTTATACTTAAGTCTTTATCAGGCTTCAATGTGATGGGAGCAATGCTTATTTCTTGAATGCGACAGGAAAGTAAGAAAGAAATGAAATGAAGAATGTTCTCTTTTGCTTATTCAATAAAAAAGAAAATATCAGTCTGGAAGGGGAAACTCCCAACAGAAACAATAGCTATTTATATTTGCTTTCAACCAGTCAGTGCCTAAACGAATTTTATTTTATAGAAGGAGAAAGTTACAAAAATAATGAATAGGCATAATAAAGAACTGACCAATGAACATTCAATTTTATCAACAAGTATTGGGAATTGAGCTTTTAACAGCGGTTTCTTCCCTTCTCTAGTCTAAAAATTTCACTTTTCTGAGAACTAATATACCTTCTATATCCAAATCAATGGACATGGGAAGCTTTATGAGCTAGTGACTTTAGGTTATCTCTCCCGAAATCTTGTGATCCTTGAATAACAAACTGGATTAGATAACCGGTAACAAAATTATATCCTCAGTTCCACTTTATTCTTTTCTCTCTTTTGTTACCTTGGACTCAGTCCTCCTTTTTAATGAATGGAAGTCCTATATTTCACAAATCCTTTAATTACTCTACAATTGCAATTTGGTTTTCTGTTAGAATCAGCAGCTTCTCAAAGGGGCCCTGTACTGTTTTTTCCTTTCCTTTTTGCTGAAGATTTAAAAGACATATTCTAAATATAATAGAACTATTTTTAAACAGTTAAAGTAATTTCCTCATGGGAGAGAAAATGTTTCCTGGATTATAGCAATTTCCGTAGAGGGCCTATTTCAGAAGACCAGGAGAGCATGGGGCATACTCACTAGCAGTGTTATTTAGTCAGGAAAGTATATAAAATACAGGGACACAACAGCAAAATCTGGGATTGTCCTGTCCACTTGAAAGTAAAGAAATCAGTTTTCTAACTTCCAACCTACTACAGAATTGTGTTTTCTAAAAGTCATCATAAAATCATAGTGAATGATAGGGTTTTTGTCCTGGAAATACATTGATAGTATCTTGCTTAACCCTCTCATTTTTTTAAAAAAGGCAGTGTGGCACAGTGAGATCATATGGTTTGTCAGGGTCACAAAGTAAGTTGGTTAGATAACAGATCTCATGGCTTGAGTTAAGTATTCCTTGCCCAAAAAAACTTCCAATGCTGAAAAGAGTAGCTAGAGTCATTAGAAAATATATCAAAAAAGTCTA
This sequence comes from Macrotis lagotis, assembly GCF_037893015.1. Taxonomy (NCBI): domain Eukaryota; kingdom Metazoa; phylum Chordata; class Mammalia; order Peramelemorphia; family Peramelidae; genus Macrotis; species Macrotis lagotis. The sequence continues at coordinate 272,243,609 of NC_133666.1, read as the reverse complement.
GGTAAGATGTAAGTCAGAGCTAGAATGATTTAATTTAATTTAAACAGAAAGGAAGAGATAACTGTGAAAGATATGTTTGAAGGAAGAAGTGAGAGAATTTTTTCAGTTAATTGTATGCAGGGACTCAGAAAATTGAGAAATTAATTTCAACTGCTAATTTTGAGTCTGAGAGAGGTCTTTTTCTGCTAGTCAGTCTCTCAATTCCCCAATCTAAATTTCATACAAGTAAAATATCATAATTTTCCTTAAAGCAATAGATGTGATTATGTAACTCCAACAAACAAGGATTATTGATGACTATTATTTCTAAAATAAAATACAAACTTCTCAGTTTTGCATTTAAACATTTTTCCTATTGGGCCCATATATTCTATATCTCTGCATAGTGGAAAAATCATATTTGGCAGGGGTGTGATATGTTCTTTAAAACTTCAACTTCTCTTAGATGATTTTCTTTATATAATTTGTCTTTTTATTGTGTTTTTAAGTTTTGTTTTATGACTCTGCTTCTTATTGGCAGCAGTATTTCCTACTGATCCTTCAAAACTATAAAATATCTTTTATGGTAGAGAAAGAAGGAAAACTCTTTTTTTCTTTTATTATTTATTTTTCCAATTATATTTATTTAGTAATTTTTTTTTCAAGGCAAATGGGGTTAAGTGGCTTGCACAAGGGCACACAGCTGGGTAATTACTAAGTGTCTGAGGTCAGATTTGAACTCAGGTACTCCTGAATCCAGGGCCAGTGCTCCATACACTGCACCACCTAGCCTCCCCCCAATTATATTTAAAGATAATTTTCTACATTCAGTTTTGAAGTTTTCTCACTTTCATCATTCCCTTGCACCAATTTGGAATAACAAATAATCTAATACAGATTATAATTATGTTGCACATAATTCTATATTTGTCACACTATCAAAATAGAATCAGAAAAATTGAAGGAAAAAAGAGAAGAAAAAAGCAAAAACCTAATTTTAAATAGTGAAAATAGTATGCTTTGATCTGCTTTCAGATTTCGTAGTTATGTCTCTGGGGGTGGATGGCATTTTCCATTGCAGGTCTTTAATATTGTCTTTGATGGGATGATCATCAAACAATGTTAATGTATAAAATGTTCTCCTAGTTTTGCTTATTTCACTCTGTTCATGTAAATCTTTCAAAAATGTTTTCTAAAATCTGCCTACTCATCATTTGTTATAGGGCATTTATATTCCATTATGTTCAAATACCCATAACGTATTCAACCATTCCCCAATTCATGGGCATTCCTTCAATTTCCAATTCTTTGCCACTACAAAAAGAGCTTCTATGAATATTCTTGTACCTAAGAGTTCTTTTCCCTTTTTGTTATCTCTTTGGGATACAGATCTACTAGTGATATGCTGGATCAAAGGTTATGCACAGTTTTATTTCACTTTGGGCATAGCTCCCAATTACTCTCCAGAATGAATGAATCAGTTCAAAATTTCAACAAAAGCACATTAGTGCCCCAGTTTTCTCACATTCCCTCCAATACTGATCATTTTCCTCTTCTGATTAATATGTCAATCTGAGAGGTATTAGAAGGTATTTCACTTGTATTCATTTGCATTTCTATAATTAATAGTAACAGCATTTTTCATTTAACTAAAGATAGCCTTAATTTCTTCATCTTGAAAACTGCCTTTTCATATGCTTTGGCCATTTATCAATTGAGGAATGATTTGTATTCTTATAAATCTGACTCAATTCTCTATTTTTTTAGAACTGAAGTTTTTATCAAAAACACTAGCTGTAAAAAACTTTGTTCAGTTTTCTGTTTTTCATCTAATCTTGTTGTATTGATTTTATTTGGCTAAAACTTCAGTTTAATGTAATTACAATCAACTATTTTGCATTTTATATTGTTCTCTCTTTGTTCTTTGGTCATAAATTCTCCTGTTCTCCATAGATTTGACCAGTAAACTATTTCCTATTCTTCAAATTGGCTTATGGCATTACTTTTTATGTCTAAATCAGGTGCCTATTTTGACCTTATCTCTACCCTATAGGGTGTGGGGTGTCGGTCTTTGCCAATTGTGTGCCATACTATTTTGCAGTTTTCCCAGATTTTCTCAAATAGTGAGTTCTTATCCCAGAAACAAGAGTATTTGGATTTATCATTTAGTAAATAGCTGTAGTCATCAACTACTCTTTTCATTTGTATTAATCTATTCCACTGATATGCTACCCTATTTCTTAGTCAATACCAAAGAATTCTGATAACTGCTGCATCACAATAGAGTTTTAGATCTACATGTATAAGTCACCTTCCTTTGCATTTAAAAAAATTAATTCCCTTTATGTTATTGACATTTTTTCTCCTAAGTAGTATATTTCTTCTACTATGAAATGATTTTATGTAGTTTGATTGGTATGGCACTAAAGAACTAAATTAATTCAGAAAAATTGTAATTTTTATTTTATTAGTTCAGCTTTCCCATAAGCAATTGATATTTTTCCAGTTGTTTTAGTCTGACTTTACCTGTGTGAAATGTATTTTGCAAATTATTCATATGGGGAGCAACTAGGTGGCACAGTGGACAGAGCACTAGCCCTGGAGTCAGGAGTACCTGAGCTCAAATCCAGTCTCAGACACTTAATAATTACCTAGCTGTGTGGCCTTGGGCAAGCCACTTAACCCCATTGCCTTGCAAAAACCTAAAAAAAATAAAATTAATAAAATGAAGTGGAGTTATTTAACCATTTAATTTCCTCTACTGTTAATCTGAACAATTTATAATTTTGTAAATATTAATCTATTTCACTGAGACAGGCATACATCTGGGCAAATAGCTTAGAATTATTGTGTTAATTTCTTTCTCATTTGGTGATGATTCACCCTTTTCATTTTTGATACTGGTAATTTGATTTGCTTCTTTAAATCAAATTGACTAAAGTTTATCTATTTTGTTAGAATTATTTTTCATAAAACCAATTAAGGGGTTTTTATAGTTCAAATTATTAGTTTAATAATGTTCTTACTTTCAACTTTAATAACTCTCCTATTATTTTTCAGGATTTCTAATTTGGTATTTAATTAATGATTTTTAACTTATTCTTTTCCTAGATTTTTGGGTGTGAGACCAATTCAGTGATCTTCCCTTTCTATATTTTTTCATGCAACCATTTTAGAGATATAAAATCTCCCCAAATAATTGATATGACTTCATCCCACAAGTTTGGTATGTTGTCTATCATTATTATTATTGCCCTGCATGAAATTGCTGATTATTTCTATGATTTGCTATTTGATCCACTCATTCTTTAAAATTAGATCATTTAGTTTCCAAATAATTATAGTCTGTATTTTCATGATCTTTTATTACATGTAATTTTTATTGCATCATAATCTGATAAGGTTGCATTTAACATTTCTCCCTTTCTGCATCTGATTGTGATGCTTTTATGAAATCTTTGTCTAGGTCACATGTATCACAGAGAAAAAGCTATTTTCCTTTCTACTATCATTCAATTTTCTCCAGTGCTCTATTATACCTAACTTTTCTAGAATCCTATTCACTCCTTAACTCCCTTCTTGCTTTTTTGTGGTTAGATTTAACTATATCTGAAAGGTGGACATTGAGGTTCCCCACAAGAAAAAAATTGCTATTTGTTTTCCTGTAATTCATTTGGCTCTCCTTTATGAATTTGGGTGCTTTATGACTTTGGATGAAGGAGGTGCATATATATATATATATGTATGTATATATGTGTGTATACATATATATATATATATATACATATATATATATATTTATTTAGGATTTATATTCCTTCATCTGTGGTAGCTTTTAGAGTGATGTAGTTTCCTTCACTCCAGCCTTTTTCATTTACTCTTTGTGTATCTCTGTTTCAAATGTGTTTCTTGTAAGCTACATAATGTAGAATTATGGCTTTTAATTCACTATACTATCTAATTCTTTTTCATGGGAGAGCTCATCCCATCACTTTCACAACTTTCATTTTTTTTTTAGGTTTCTGAACGGCAGATGGGGTTAAGTGACTTGCCCAAGGCCACACAGCTAGGTAATTATTAAGTGTCTGAGGTCATATTTGAACACAGGTCCTCCTGACTCCAGGGCTGGTGCTCTATCCACTGCAGCACCTAGCTGCCCCCCACTTTCACAAATTTCATTGCCAACTCTATATTTCCATTCTATTTTCCCACTGTTCATACTTTCTTTCTCACCAATTTTCCTTCTCACCAATGTCTTGCCTCTGAACATCACCTACCATCAGTTCCCCTACCTTTTCTTTCCCCTTCCCCCCTTACTTCTACCCTTTTTTCTGACTTTTCTTCTCTCAGTCCCTTTTTCTTTTTTCTTTCCCCTTTTCCCTTCTTATTCCATATAGGTGGGATACATTTCTAAACTCCACAGAGTAAGTTTACATACATAAAAATACACATACATCTATGTATGCAAATGCAAGTAAATATGTATACATATGTATGTTCAATAATTAATATGTGTTTATATGATCATATGTATTTATATGAATATTCATATTCTTTAGGTTAAATTTAATGAGAGGAAGATTCAAGCAATTCTCACCCACCCCCTTGTCCCCCCACTGCAATACATATTTTGTCCCTCTTCATTTCATGTAATTTACCTTATTCTGACTCTCCTTTCTAATTCTTTTTTTCAAGCTTTATTTTTTATATGTTATCACCACAAAATCAACTTAACCCCAGACCCTCTGTGTAAGCATACTCCTTCTAATAGAGATATAGTTCTCAAAATTTTTATATATCATTTTCCCATGTAGAGTCGTAAATAGTTTAATCTTATTGAATAACTTTTTTTTCTTTCCTGGTTAACTTTGTATGTATCCCTTAAGGCTTTTATTTGAAGACTGAATTTTCTGTTCAGTTCTGGTTATTTTATCATGAAAGTTTGAAAGCTCCCTGTTTTTCTAGGTAGTTAATTCTTGGTTGTAATCCAAACAGTTGAAGCTGCTAAATCCTGTGTGAACCCAAAAGTAGCTCCTTGGTATTTGAATGGTTTTCTTTTTTCTGATTGCTTACAGTAATTTTCTCCTTGACCTGATAATTTCGGAATTTGGCTGAAAGTGGCATTTTTCTTTTGGGATCTCTTCCAGCAAGTATTTGGTACATTCTTTGATGGATATTTTACCCTTTGATCCTAGGATATCAGACAAATTTTTCTTAATGATATCTTGAAATACATTGCCCAGGCTCTTTTATTTTGATTATGGCTTTCAAGGAACCCAAAAATTGTTACATTTTACCACTGTTTTCCTCATTGGAATTAGCATTTGATCCTCTGTCACTGTAGTAGCTTTCTATGGACATGGCTTCTTTCAGCTTCTAAGCCTAGATCTTGATTTTTAAAGTTGAACTTCACTCTAGACTACATGGGGCACTGTTGCAAGCTTCTTGGCCTGAGTGCCCAGGAGTCTGCTCCCTGACTTTCTATGCTGGGCCATCTGGTTTACATCCTGGGCTCAGGTTGCCCAATCTAGTCTTACCTGCTGTGCTGGTGTACCAGGATTTACAATATTCCTTTTGCTCTGGGGCTAGAGACCTCTCTGCTGAACTGCTGTGCTATTGGTGTACTGAGTGGGGATCAAGGGGCCTTGATTACTGATCAGTGCTAAGGCTAAGAGCCTCCAGCTAGCTTTACCTGCTTGTGTTGGGCTGCATTCCTTTTTTGCCCAAGTGAGATAGACCCTTCCTGAAGTCCATCCAAGATATCTTAAACTGGAAAATTCATCCACTCTGTCTTTATGTGGGTTCTGTCTCTACAGAATCTGTTTAGAGGATTGATTTAATGTCTCTTCTGAGGGAAGCTAGAAAGAGCTCAGAGAAGTTATTGGCTTCTTTCTTTCATCTTAGCTTTACACAAGATAATATTTTGAGTAAAGCAGTAGCATGTAAAATAAGCCAACAACAATTATCAGCTTCTTCATGAATTACAAAACAAACAAACAAAAACCCTGCAGATATGGGAAAAAAGCAATTCAAAAATTCCCTAAAATATATGAGATTCTATATAATGGCACATACAGTTGTGTATAGCTACATCTATAAAGCACCTTCTACAGAAATATATTATAAAATTTAAATATTTGGACAAGAATGAATTGCTTGTTGTTTGGCTGATAAATCTAATTTGTATTCCCTTGTGCATAGCACAACATATATCACATATAAGTGCTTAATAAATATTTATTAATTCTTGATTGCTTTATATACATGCTTTTTCATTCTTTCAGTATAGATATGTGATATATGTTGTGATATGCAATGAAGGGGTTAATTTGTGGGTAGTTGAGGGTGCATAAAACCAAAGGAAAATGATACGTATGATCTCACACTGGTAGAGACAAAAAAAGATTAGTCTGGACTAGAGAAAATGTGAAATAATACCATTTTCCATATGGACAAAATATTTCATAGTTCATATATTATTGATTTTGAATTAGAAGACACTTTAAATGTCATTTTATTCAGTCCCTTCATTTTATAGATAAAAAAAAACAAAGTTCAAGGTAAATGACTTATCTAAGGTTACACAATAAATTTCTGGAGATAGGACTTAAATGAGTCTACACAATGCTTTTGCATCAATCCAAAGTTGCCTTATTGGCTTTAAGATAGCTCAAGATTAATTATGCCATAGTGGACAGAGAAACTTTGGACTTATAAGTCAAATTGTCAAGAGTTGGAATTCCACTTGTGATATTTCTAGTTCAATGATCAGAAATAAGTGTCTTCCTTTAGCATCAGTGTCCCATAAGTAAAATGGGAATCAAAAATATTCATGGGACCTACCTGACAGGGTTATTTGTAGGATCATATAAGATAATATGTGTAATATTTTTACAGACTATGAAACTTTATAAAATACTAATTGTTATTAGGCTATTGGTGTCATTTCTGGAAAGGGTAGAGTAAAAATCTCAGCTGTAAACTAGCAATCATGAAATTCAAGTGGAGCTTTGTTCATTCATCAGGCAAATTAATAACAGCATTTGAGTATAAAAAAAATTAGGCATCTTCATCCTTCCTTATTTGGACTTATTTGCCTAAAGTAATCATCATAGATTGTGTGTCATAGATTGGGCCAGATAATTGTATTTCAGTGGTTGATCAGATTATAAGAATTTCTAACCAAGACTTCCTTCAATTCTATGCCCTCCTTGCATATAACAACATTAGATATGAAGTAATAATAATCTGGAAACATTGTTTTCTCATGGCCTACTAGAACTGGATCCATCAAGGGAATCTCATTGTCCCCAAATTGAATTGAAATGGTACTAATTTCATGGCAATAATAATAGGTAGCTACATGCTGATATTTTACTAAAAAGCCCAGATTTATATCACTAATCTTTGTTGCAAATCACTACCAACTATGGAAATTACTACATTGTGAGATGAAGACATATATTCTTTGTTAAAGATGTAATTGATTCATTTCAAACTTTTTGTCATTTTACCAAATTACATCTACTAAATGTTGCATGATATAGCTGTATTCACAAGCGATATTAACATAGCAATTATTTTGCTTCTTTCTACTTTCACATATATTTTGCTTTCTTTGTGAATCATTTCTGATAATGCACTTCTGTTTGAAATATAAAGTTTATGCAAATAGAAAGGAAAATTACTTGGTATGAATATATGTGTATCTTAATTATCTGAGTTGAAAATGCTTTCCTTCCTGTCACTTCTGCCCCTGTTATATTCCTGATGTTGACCTAAAATACCAATTGCAGGTTAAATATAATTGAAAGTTTGCCTTTTGCAATATTGCAGTATACCAAAGTATGGAAAAAATTAATTTAATGATGTCCATTTAATGGAAAGAAAATTTGCCCATCCAATAAAAATGTAGATATCAGTCTCAATATTCAAGTCAAAAATTTTTCAGTAAAATTCAAGCATTAAAATGTTATCTTTGTGGCAAGCTACATGTTAGATGTTTTTCATTTGGAGTTATTTGAGGAATGCAAACCTGAGGATCATTCAAACAATAATGGACATGTGTGTGGTGAACATAAGTAACACAACAAAATGCAGGAATTATGAAATTAAAGTGGGGTGAAAATGTAAATTTATGGGCTGATCAATTAGCAAAGATAAAGAACAATTGATATCTAATATGGCTCCACTGGGTTCTACATAATAACAAGGAAACTTAAGAAGGGCTTCTAGCACATTCAATGAATTTATGGGAGGATACAGATGAGAACTGTATAGCCTAGATTCTGATATAACTGGAATGGATATACACACCAGTGTTCCCATAATTGTCTAATTTAAATGCTGTTCAAGGGTGGAAGAAAGAATGAAAATCTTTCAACACAGCATTTTTGTCACCCTATTTATATTTTATCATTTGAATGATAAATAAGTCATATAGTAGGAACTCAGTTTCTTGAAACTTTCTACCCTTTGGATGTCTTGTACTAACTTGTGAAAAACAGATAAGATGAGAGCCTAAAATGAGCTCATCTACAACTGACTTGGGATGCCATCTATTCATTCTTTGAAACTGAAAACTGAAATGAAAACCCTTATGGTCTTTCATTTATTCATTTATTTTATAATGTTGTTTAATTAGAACTACATCTCTGCTTTCATGCCCAACTCCTGACTCTTTTGAAGAAATATGTGTCATCTATTAAAGCTACCACAAACTTCTCAATCAAGTTTTAAAGAAAGTTTTCACTGCAAATTGAAATACAAAATAGTTGGACTTAGATGGCAGTAAAAGAAAAATTCCTATTACAGCATCTGAAAATTACAAGTGAAAGTCACTTATAACTTATCCTGCAGTGCTTTTGAGAAACTTAGCTTGTTTTCTTCAAAGAAGAAAAATGCCTCATGAAAGGCCTAATAACACATCTAAATTACTGAGGATAATTTGAAAATTTAAGTTTTATGGAATTTAGATGATTACTAGAATCCCAGCAAGTAGCATAATGGACATAATTTTGCAACAATTGAGAATTACTCTGTACATGATATACTTACATTGGTTTGAACTTAGCATTTTAAAAGTATTCTTATCCTAAGTTACCAATCAGATAATATCTTGGAGGCAAAATAAAATTAGCTTGATAAATTTAATTCTTATGTGATACATATACTAAGATAGATACTATAGATAGATATATATACAGTTATATGTAGATATATATAGATATATAGATACTATAGATACTTATATATCTATAAATGCTTACATATTTTAATTTTAATTTAATACAATGCTATACATTTAAATAATTGAGGAAAACAGAGATGTACACTAGAGAATACTTATAAAAGAAAATTTCTTTTTTCCTTTAAAAATTATTTTTTCATAATCTTTTCCAAATTAATGATAAGCTTTCAAATTATGTGAATGCTTTAGCTCCCTTATGAAATAATAAAATTATCATTATCATTCATCTTCATATTTCTATCTGATCAAAGAATGAAATGCCTTAAAAATTCATTCTTTGAAAATAACTTTGATAATAACTCTCAGTTGAATGAATAGATCAGCAAATTGCTTGGTAGGTATGCTTGCTCTGTTATTCATCCATGTCTGACTCTTCATGACCCTGTGGACCATATCATCCATGGAGTTTTCTTGACAAAAATATTGAACTTGTTGTAACAGGTAGCACAGTGAGCATTTGGCCCTAGAGTCAGGAGGATTTGAGTTCAAATCCCAACTCAGATACTTAAAAATTATCTAGTTGTGTGACTTGGCCAAATCACTTAAACCCCTTTTCCTTGCAATAGTACTCTCATGATATAATCATTATCATTTTCATTCTAATCTCTCTTGTCAGCATAACATCTGAAGAGCAAGAGGAAGGATTAGCAATGCCCTAATTTAATCAGTTTAAAAAAATCTCAGGAGAAAATCACCTTTTCTTTGTTAGAGGGCAGATGTTTCCGGTTTTTTCCCCACTTGATTAGACAATTGATTTGTCCCCTGAGCACCCTGAAATGGTGTATTTGAAAGTTTTAGGCCAACGGGGTGGGGGTGTCAGGGACTGACCATATTTTCTATGCTGGGTTATGTGAGAATATATTGTTGTAGGGAGCAGTCCATTCATTGTCCATCTGTTTATTGAAGTTGTTTGACATTTCTTTCTCCAATGAATTAAGGCAAACAGAAGTTAAAATAACTTCCCCAGAATCATACAGTTGATAAAGTGTCTAAAGTCAAATTTGAATTTAGATCTTTCTGACTGCAGGCTCAGCACTCTCTCCACTGATATACACAGCAAGCTGATACAAAGCAGATACTTAATAAATTTTTGTTGACTATTGACTGTTGACTGACTAACAGGAAAATTTGAAGGATAACATATATAATAACATATAATAATTTAAATTGTCATAACTCAATATTATAATTTTAATGGCTAAAATCCAGGTTCTTCTTTAACCTGCAAATGAAAATTATAGTGGGTAAATCTAAAAGAAATGGTTCTTGCTTATTAGAATTCACTCTATGGAATATAGGACTTATAGTAAATGAAAGAGGATGTATAGTAACAATGGTGATTGTTTTAATAGCTCTAATAATAAGAGCAGATAAGGGAATAGTATTAGTCATAATAACCCTAGTCTTAGTAATAGTTGTAGAATAAATAACATTAACAGAAGCAATGGGATTTGGAGCAGCAGCAGAAGAAGTAGAAGCAAAAGCAATATTTCTGTACAATTCTGATTAAAATTCTGTAATATAACAATTAAAAATAATTTTTCATGAATTTCTTGGAACATGTAATTGAACAACAGATATGTGGATAACAATAGCCTAAATACAGGAAATACTAAAATAGAGATAATGATATGTGCCCATTATTGTGTATTCAAGTCAATACTTTCAAGTATATTTTTCTCAGTAGGGAGTGCATAAAGAATATTTTGTACCTAAATACTCTAGCTTATTCTAGTGCCTGGTTCCTAGCATGGAAAAGTGAAATTTGGCCAGAGTACCTGGTATGGAATCTTACTTGGTAGTAGAAAGATCCCCTTGACTTGCCTCTTTTCTTCAGCTACTTTAAAACTGTGACATAGATCTCTATTCCAGGAGACAAAGTTTACATTAAATTTGTAAAGGAAAATTTTCTGAACCTTAGCCACCCCTTCATTGGCTGTTTATGGCACTCTCATGATATAACCCTTATCTTTTCATTCTAATCTTTCTTGTCAGTGTAACAACTGAAGAGCAAGAGGAAGGATTAGTAATGCCCTGACTTAATCAGTTTATAAAATCTCAGGAGAAAAATCACCTTTTCTTCCTTAGAGGGCAGATTTTTTCCCCACTTGATTAGACAATTGATTTGGCCCCTGAAGACCCTGAAATAGTCTTTTTAAAAGTTTTAGGCCAAGAAGAAGGGTTAGGAACTGACCACAATTTCTTTCCTGGGGTATGTGAGAAATATTGTAGGGAGCAGTCCATTGACTTTACCAGCTGGAAACGGAGAAGGATAAGTCATCTCTAAATATTTTCTTTTCAGCCTTTAACTCACTAAACCTGTCCAGTTCTCTGTGATTCACAACCAAACAAGACTTATGCTGTAATTAATATTTTATACATAGCAGTTGTATGCATGGCAGATGACTAAGAAATGGTTTAGAGAAAATGGCACAGATAAATGAACAAGACAGTGAAGCTTCAGAATTACCCTGCTGTGCCACCTCATTTTAATTTGGTACCAAATGAACCTGTTTGTGACTTCTTTCTGAGGAGTGAAGTTATAGCAGGGCTTTAGAGATAAATGTGGACCTTCCATACAATTATTCTTTCTGTCTGCTGCCTTGCCTATGAATTCGGTATTTTACTAACAAAATCATTTTGCTATGACTGCTAAGTTATTAAGATAAAATTGTGAAAGTTTGCTTGTTGTACTGAACCAATTAATCATTATAAATTTCCTTCTAAGTATAAATTTACTTCTTACACAAAATTGTTCTATGTTTAATTTTTAATAAACCACTTTCTAAAATTACTGCTCCCAGATGACCAGTCATTAAAAGTAGAAAACTGATACCAGTTAGTAAATTTCTTCTAAATTTGCCTAAAGGCATTTAATTCAGTGGAATTATTTGCTATTAGGAAGTTTCTGAAAACGTATTTTATTGTAGTATATCAAGAGTAGCTTGATTAAAAATATCCATAAAACCCAATGATTACCAAAAAAGACATTTTTCTGCAAACAAGGTATTAAAATATTTTTTCATTAAAGAAACTTTGAATTTGTTTAAATCTTAATTTTTCCAGTTTTATTTAAATTGTTTTCACAAAGGGCAGATCATAATTTTCATATTTTCATATGTACTCAGTCCTTGAAAAGCATATATTCTATCATATTATTATCCACTTATTTCCATCAACTATCTCCTAACTCTATCTATTGTAAATATATATGTAAACATATATGTATATATGTATACAGAGATGGAAATTCTGTATATACAACCTGCTCTGTGTTCATGCATATATATATATATATATATTACATAATGTTTTCATTTGTTTGTATGTACATTTATCCAATATATATATATATGTATATATATATATACCTATATTATGATTATCCTATAAAAGTTTTATTCTAAAATCTCCAAAATATAGAGTTGGCAAATTTGACCAAAAATAATGAGGTGACTCTTGCTTTGGAAAGAATGCTAGACCACAAGTTTGGACACCAGAGTATGAATCAATTCACAATGATTCAATTGTTACCTTGATGCAAATAACCCCCAAATCTGTATCTTAAATTCCATTAATTTTCTTTAGCTCTGGTCACAAATTTCATTTCTACACAATTTACATCTCTACCATCGCTATCTAGTGGCTCACTGACACCTCAGAAGTCAAAGCATCTTAGACTAAACCTATCATCTTCCCTCCAAAACTTTAACTTCTTCCTAGCTTTTCTATGTCTGTTGATGGCCCTAAAATTCTCCCAGGCAACAAGGCTTGAAACCTAAGAATCACTCAACTTTTTCCTCCCTTTGTTTGATTTCTAAAATCTAATCAGCAACCCATTTTGGAAATACATCCTCCACAATGTCTCCAGAGTCCACCACAGAGCATGAATTGAAAGGTGTCTTGGGGGACCATCTAGTCTTAGTGCAACCCGAACAAAGTACCCCTTATATAATATCCTAACAAGTGATCATTCACTTCCTATTTGAAAGTCTCCAGTGAATTGGTGCCTATTACCTTCCCTTTCCACCTTTGTATTGCTATAATTGTTAGAAAGTTTTCCCTTACATCTAACTGATCTTCTTCTTTGAAATCCATCATTAACAGGTCTTCCCTTTTGTACCAGGCAGAATGAGTTGAATCCCTCTTCCACAATACAGCCTTTCAAATACTTGAAGATAGCTACTATGTCTCCTCTAAGTCTTTTCTCCTCCCATTTCATTCAGTATGTCATTGAACAGCATTTTCTCCAGTTTTCCCATTTCTGGATGCACATCTCTCCTTCCCATTGCTATCACCCTAGATCAGGAGCTTGTCATTTCTTTTAAGAATGATTATAATGACCTACTATCTTGTCTCTCTGCTACCAGTCTCTTTCTTTTACAATACATCTTCACATAGGAGTAAAAAAATCTTTTCTCCCCAATTAAGTAACCTGGCTACATCACTACCTGGTTCAAAACTCACTGGTGCTTCACCTCCCCAAATGCTTAGAATAGTATTCTAAGGAGTTTCATTTATTTGTTACATTGTTTTCAGTATCTTGATAGGCATATTCCAATAAAATTATTATCCTTTGTTATCCTGTATATTATATACATTTAAAAATATTATTCTAAGGAAGGATATACAGCCTTTAACAGATTGCTAGAGGGTTCTGTTATACAAAGTTTTCCTTACATCTATTTTGTGTGAATTTTACTTATTTCTATAAATTTATTTATAGGAGTCCATTTTATAAATTTATAGGTGTCCATTCTAATTAGAATATAAGCTCCATGATGTCCTTTTTTTTACTTATTTTACTTTTTCCATAAGATCAGATATATTGTAGGTTTTTTTATAAATTATTTTTATGGATGGTTTGATTGTCTGGACCATTTTAATAAGCCTTTCAATAGGTAGCCAGACTGGTACTCAGAAAGCTGACATGGTGTGTTACTAAGGATATTCATGGATTTTTTTAATATCCAAACTTGTATTCTTCTAGAATAGGTTTATATAACCCAAAGGCATTTCCATAGTCCATCTCCAGGAGTATATGTGATATCCTGTACCAATGGAAGGAGTACTCTTAGCAATGAGACCACAAACACATTTAAGAGCTTTTACCATATGTTGTTTGCCTCAGAAATTGGGCAATTTTTAAAAAAAATTTTTGTAATGCCAGAAAGTAACATAGGTCATTATGCTTAACATGGAGATAGGGATAGGGCAGGAAAAAGAAAAGAAAACATCTTTAATCAAAATGGACTAGCACATCTCTGCCGACATTTGTCTACATTCTAGAGCATTGAAAGGTTAAGTAATTTGCCCAGTATTACACAGACACTATGTATTAGATATTGTACTTGAACCCAAGTCTTTTTTTTTTTGCAAGGCAAATGGGGTTAAGTGGCTTGCCCGAGGCCACACAGCTAGGTAATTATTAAGTGTCTGAGGCCCGGATTTGAACTCAGGTACTCCTGACTCCAGGGCTGGTGCTCTATCCACTGTGCCACCTAGCCACGCCCCCCCAAGTCTTTCTAATACTAGGAATGACTTTATTTAATAAGCCATGCTGCTTCTCTTAGGGCAGAAATCTATTAAATGATGAAAAAAGTGTTTAATCAATTAAATTAAATTGATTATATAGAATATTATGCTCTCCATAACTTTCTTTTTATTAGATGCCTGACATGTAATTATAATAAAGTACAGACCCTAAATATTGGAAGGAGAAAAAATAAACTAGAAACATATAGTAGTTCTATTTTGTAGAAAGAGTATTTACCTGAGTTGAACAATGAAATTAAACAACAAAGCATTTAGTCATATTGGGTAAGACAATAGCAGGTATTTTTAACATACAAAAAGCCAGAATATCCATTTTAATCTGAACCAGCAAATTCAAACTTTATAGTATTTCTGCCTAGGAAAAAAATTAAAATATATTAGGAACATCAAAATTGAGTTACCCTTACATTGTCCCTGAAATGTTGACCATGTTTTGGTTGGTCATGATTTTATAAACTGGCAAGAAGACACAGTAATTCTTTTATATGTTTATATTCTTAATATAGAAATACCATTATTATACATTGAAATTTATGTGTATATGATCTATATACAATAATGCCCTTGTTTACAGCAAAAGACATCAAAATCTGTCCTTCAAATATCATTAGCCTCATGAGGTTAAAAATGAATCCTCCATAGATTTCATCCTGAGTCTCACCTCCAGGATATTGTAACAGGTATGAAACGTCCTCTAGGCCATATGGTGGCAGAGGGCAGTAGTCTCTCCCAGGGGTCTTGTCAGGCTTAGCCGCAATCTATTGTCGGGCGCTGTTGGTGAAATCTGATACTTGCTGAGTTTAGCTCAGCAGTACTCCCCTTGAAAATAGAACTGAAAATATAAAAATAACACTCATTGTCCTGCATTTTTTCTATATTTTCACTCATTTTTGTTCTTTTTAGGTCATGAATCCATTTTCTATCTAAAAAATAAACTACCTCAATTGAATAATTAAACTAGGAATACTTCCTCAGTATTCCTTAGCATCGACCTTTTATTTCAGGAACATGGATTGCTCAAACACTGATAGTCTATTGCCTGCTTTAATCAAATTAAACTTCTCATCTTTTAAATAATGTAGAACCCTAAGAGTTCATTTATGATTCATTTTGTGTTTTATATTAGGATTGACAATTGTAACGAACAGGGATTTTTCAGTTTACTACCCATGATGGGAGAGGATTTAGAAGTCAAAGAACCATTTTTATAAGATTATTCTATTTATATTGTTTCTTGGGATACTGAATATCAATTCCAGGACTTGAAATGTTATTGAGATGCTAGATTTTTCATAGCCTCATGGGCCCATAGCCCCATGAAGCATCCTCTGTATTTATTTGTAGTCTATTCTTGTGTATAGTAATTGTAAAGATCCTCATTAACATTTGTGATCCAAGGAGTCCAATACATAGACATTCAATTTTTAACTTTTTCTCTCACAAATGTGTTTTGTTAAATACTATTCACTTTCTATTTTGAAAAATCTGTCATTGTCTTTCCTTTTAAAATGTGTTGATATATTTTGCATTTATATCTTCATTTCCACACACATCCCTCCCCTGTCCCTTACAGTGAGTCATCCTTTGTAATAAAAAAGGAGGAAAAAGAACACAGTTCACCATCCTACAAATCTACCAGTTTCCATAGATTCCTTGAAAGTAAGAGCTATTTCTTTTTTTTGTTTTTGTATATTCAGGATTAATAAGATGTCTGGAACATAAAAGTGCTTAATAAATTCTTGCTGGTCAATTAATTGATTGTTAAACACAATATTTCACAACAAAAATCACCACCCATGAAATGAGGGCAGGAGGAATATAACATACACTTTTTTTTTAGATTTTTTCAAGGCAATGGGGTTAAGTGGCTTGCGCAAGGCCACACAGCTAGGTAGTTATTAAGTGTCTGAAGTCAGATTTGAACTCAGGTACTCCTGACTCCAAGGCCAATGCTCTATCCACTGTGCCACCTAGCTGCCCCTTAACATTCACTTTCAATAGAACACTTCTTACAAAATTTGCAAACTACCAAAAATGTGTTTAGCATTATGCTGCTGCATCTATCTTTTCAAGATATTTATCTCCTCTTCAGTTTTTCTCCTGATATTGTCAAAGAGGAAAGCTTGACTGGGTTATCAATGCAATTTCTATATTTCTCTGCTCTTCACTTCTAGAATTCTTTGGGGGAAGGAGAGAGAGAGAGAGAGAGAGAGAGAGAGAGAGAGAGAGAGAGAGAGAGAGGAACTGAGATGGCAGAGTGCCAAATACTTATGTACTCCTGCCTTCATCAAACCTGATTATGCATTAAGCACACACAGAATCACTGACTTCCTTTAAGGCTTAGTTTATGATCACCTTTTACTTAAAGTCTTTCCTCATCTCCCCCTCCTGTTGGCATATTTCCCCCTCAACAAATCATTTCATAGCTATTTCATATATAGTTATACATGTACATGTTGTCTCTGAGTTTCTGAAGAGCAAGGAATGCATTCACTCTCCCCCCACTTTGATCCCTAAATTCCCATGTATAGATTTCATGGCGGAGGGTTGGATGGGGGTGGGAAGAGGGCTGGATTGTGAATTTGAATAGAAAGAAATACATAAAGTTCTTTTAACCTTTTTTAATTTTTTATTTTACAAAATAAAAAAACCTGATGTGCTCAATATGAGAGGATTCATAATATAAAACAATAAATTCTGATTTCAAGAAAACCTATATAATAAATATTGAGCATTGTGTTCAAAATTGTTCATCTTTTCTTTGCTTCCTTTTAAGTTTTCTTCTATTCTCTGCTGTGCACTGTTTATTTTTCTTTTTTTCCTCCTACCTTCCCTCAGGGTGGCTATAATTAATCATGATATATACAAGTACATACATATATATATATATATATATATATATATATATACACATATATGCATAATTATATACATACTCATATATACTGATGTGTCCATATATGCATATATATGAATATGTATACTCTGTGTGTATATGTATATATTTTTACTAAACTCAGATTTGTTTTGTAATCTATGTATTTTATTGTATTTATTAAAAAAACAAAATTCTGAGAAGAAAACACATAGCCTTTGCCAGTCTGAAAGATTCATAATCCTTGCCACACAGCACAGGGAAGTACACTTAGAACGTGCTTAATACTGTCAAATCATTTGTTCACTTTTTTTTAATTGTTGGTCAAGAGTTGCCTGATTCTCAATCATGGATTGCTCCCATTATCTGCATCTTTTAAGCCTATTAATTTGCTGCTAAATAAAGTATGAGGAAGTCATGGGTCCTGCTTATTAAGACCACAAATTTATGTTATATAATTCCAATTAAGCCCTCACTACAGGAAAGAAATCTCTCTGTTCCTACTTACTTGCTCAAATGTTTGTTCACAGTAGCTTCCCCTAACTTTTTTATGTCTCCTCAGATTACTTATATCACCTCCTCCATCGACCCTATTAACCTCTCATCTGCCTAACTAAGCTATTGTATCAAAGCAAAAACTGAGTCTATTTATTGAATGGTCTCCCTTCTTCCCTTTTCATCCCATACATCCCTGATATTCTTCTCCTTCACTCTAAACTGAAGAAGAGGTGGCCCTTCTGGTCAAGACCAGCTCCTCCACAATCACCATTAAGTTCATGCTATTCCATCTTCAAAAGAGTATTCTCATTGTTTGGCCCATATTATCTCTTTAATCTTTAATCTCTTCTTAAAGAGTTCTGTCTGTGTCTTCCCAGTTTCCTTCCAGATCTTGACCCCAAGGTCTATCCTGCAATCTCTTCTGCCCTTATACAACTTAACTTATGAGCTCCCATGTGCTTGGTCTAATTCAATTCAACACTTCAATAAATATTCATTAAATGCTTACTATGGCACTTATTAGGCAGTATGCTAAATGCTGGGGTTTTGAAAAGAAGCAAAAGACAACCTCTGCCCTTAGCTTACTGGTTGTATTTTCATTTACTTATTTACCCTTAACTTATCTCCCGACCTCCAATCTCCCCTTTCCAACTATCTAAAATCTACCTCCACATAGATATTTTAAACTCAAGTACAAAGTTTAATATTTTTTCTGTCTTTTCCCCAATACTTTCTCTCTTCCTATTTTTATTTATAACTATCAAGGGCATAGCCATTCTCTCAGGAACCTAGGCTTTAAGCACAGTTGTTATTCTCAGCTCCATACTTTCTCACACATCTCATTCAATCTATTGACAAGTAAAGGGGATATTATTTTCATTAGATCTTTCATATATCCTCTCTTTTCTGACATCACTGTGACAGAAATGAAAGTTCCCATTCCCTCACAACTAGACCAAATATTTAAAATATTTTATTTTTTCTCAATTGTATGTAGAAACATTATTTAAAAAAATTAATTCCAAGTTTTCCCTCTTTCCTCTCCCTTCATGAGAAGGTAAGCAATTTGAATAATTATACACTTGCAATCAGGCAAAACATTTTCATACTAATCATATTGTGGGAAAAACACAAGCAAAAAAACATGAAAAAATAATGAAAGAGATAGTATGCTTCAATCTTCATTCAGACTCCATCAGTTATTTTTCTGGAGGTGAATAGTATTTTTCATCAATGGTCTGTTGAAATTTTCTTGAATTGTTGAATATAGCATAGTCATTCACATTTGAAAATCATGAAATTTTGCTGTTACTAAGTACAATGTTTTCCATGATTTTCTCAATTCATTTTCCATCAATTCAGGTTAAATGTCTTTCCAGTTTTTTTCAAATATCCAGTTTTTTTGACTACCCTTTCTTAAAGTTTCATAATATTCATTGCAATCATATTCCCTAACTTGTTCAGTCATTCCCCAATTAATGATTATCCCCATAATTTCGAATTCTTTGCCAGGACAAAAAGAGTTTCTGCAAATATCTTTTCACTAATAGGTCCTTTTCCTTTTTTTTCTTTATGATCTCTTTAGGATATAGGTCTGGTAGTATCATTGCTAGGTCAAAGGGTATGCACAGATCCAAATTGATCTCCAGAATATTTGTATCAGTTCCTCATTCTACCACAAGTGGGTTAGTGTCACAATTTTCCCACATTCCCTTCAATATACATTATTTTCTATCATATTAGCCAATCTTTTATGTACAAGGTAGTACTTAAGAATTGTTTTAATTTGTATTTCTCTAATAAATAGTGAATTAGAGAAATTTTTCATAAGACTTTAGATAGCTTTGATTTTTGCATCTGAAAACTGCTTCTTTATATTCTTTGATCATATTAAGAGTTTTTATGAAATAGTGAATTCTTCTCAAAAGTTGGATTTTTATAGTCATTCATTACTGTGCCTAATTTATTCCACTGATCCACAACTTAAGTCTTAGTAAGTACCACATTGTTTTGATAAATACTGCCTTGTAATATAGTATGAGATCTGGTACTACTAGGTGCTACATGCCCTCCAAATTTTTTCTAATAATTCACTTGATATCCTTGATCTTTTCTTCTTCCAAATTAATTGTGTTCTTATTTTTTCAACTCTTTAAAATATTTGATTGATATGGCTCTGGATAAGTATATTAATTTATATAGAATTGTCATTTTTCTAATAGTGACTCAGCCTACTAATAAACAATTCATATTTTTCCAATTGTTTAGATCTGACTTTATTTGTGCAAAAAGTGTTTTGTAATTTCATTTTTATAAATAACAACTTTATAGTTGCTTGATAGGCTTCCAAGTGAATTATGCTGTCTACAGTTATTTGAAATGGCTTTTGTCTTTCTATCTCATCCTACTGGATTTTGTTGGTACTCTACAGAAAGAGTGATAATTTTTGTGGGTTTAGTTTATATATTACAACTTTGTAGAATTTACTAATTTTTTCAAACAATTTTTTTCATTGATTTTCTAAGTATTCCACCATATAGAGTGATATTTTTCTTTCCTCGAATTCTAATTTCTATTCTATTTTCTTCCTTTTCTTTTTCTTCTCTTATTGCCCTAGCATTTCTATTACAACATTGAATAGTGGTGATAATGAGCATCCTTTTTCTACCTCTGATTGTATAGGGAGGCTTCTAACTTATTGTCCCCATTAGATAATTCCTGTTGATGATTTTAAATAGATATTGCTTTTCATTTGAAGGAAATATCAATCTATTCTTACAGTGTCTATGATTGAGTGTTATATTGTCAAAAGTTTTCTCTGCTTCTATTGAGATATTCATATGATTTATGCTGTTTGGTTATTGGCATGGTCAGTTATGCTGCTAGTATTTTGAACCATTCCTGTATTCCTGGTGTAAATCCCACATGGTCATAGCATATTATTCTTGCAATACATTGCAGTAATCTCTTTGCTAATATTTTATTTAAAATTTTGTATCAATATTATTTAGGGAAATTGGTCAAAAGCTTTGTTTTCTCATTTTCACTTTTCCTGGTTTAGGTATCGACATCATATCTGTGTCAAAAAAAAGAATTTGCAAGTCTTCCTTCTTTGCTTATTTTTTCAAATAGATGATATAATATTGAAAGTTACTGTTCTTTAAATATTTTGTAATTCACTTGTGAATTTATCTGATCTTATAGAACTCTTTTATGACTTGTTAAATTTTTTCTATTAATATGTTCTATTTATATTTTTGAACACATTCATCCATTTTATTTAGCTTTTTAGATTTGTTGGGATAAAATTGGTCAAAATATGTTGTTCACTTGTTCAGTCATGTCTGACTTTTTGTGATCCCATGGACCAAAGCACAACAGGACCTTCTATCCTTCATTATTTCTCAAGTCTATTCAAGTTCTGTTTGTGGTTTCACTGAAACTATCCATCTTATCCTATTTGTTGCCTTTTCCTTTTGCTTCTGTCTTTCTCAACATCAGATTTTTCTAATGAGTTTCAACTTCTAATTTTGTGGTCAAAGCATTTAAGCTTTAGGGTCAATGTTAGAGCTTGCAGTGAAAAGGTTGAATTAATTTCTCTTAACTCTTGACTTATCTGACCTCCCTGCTATCCAAGGAGCTATAAAAAAGTCTTTTCTGACACCAGAATTTGAAAGTGTCAATTCTGCAGTGCTCAGCTTTCTTTGCAGGCTAATTTTCATATCCATATATTGCTATAGGAAAAAATATGACTTAGATTTTATGGATCTTTGTGAGCAATATGATATCTCTGTTCTTTAAAATGCTATCCAGGTTTGCCATAGTTTTCCTTCCAAGGATCAAAGGCCATCTAATTTCATGCCTGTAGTCAATATCTTTAGTGATCTTTAAGTCCAAGAATATAAAATCTGACCCTGCTTCCATATTTTCCTCTTATATTTGCTAGTAAGTGTTGCAGTCAGCTTTTACATTCTATGTTTTTACCCTCATTTACCTTCTCAATTAATTTTCAGTTTCTGCCATAAAACTAGGAGCTAATTATATGAATAATAGCAATAGAGTAGATAAATCATTTCATTAATTTGATTTTTATGAAAAAGGAGAAAACCAAATAACTAGTATCAAAAAAAATTAAAAAGTGTGAATTCACCAGCAACAAAGATTTTTCTTAAAAACACTTCCTAATTTTATTTATTAGTTTAGTGGATTTTTACTTTAACTTTTTTTTTAATTTTCAGGATTTTCAATTTGATGTACAATTGGAATTTTTTAATTTGTTCTTTTTCCAAGTTTTTGTTTATTTGCTTACACAATTCATTGACTCTCCTTTCTCTACTATATTAATGTAAGTATTAGTGATATAAATTTTCTCCTATGTTGTTTGATTGTTGCCCTTTGCTCTTAAAGAGGAAAAAAATGACATTACCATGAAAGAGCTAAGTAGCAGTGCTTCTGACTGAAACTGATCACATGACAAGGTTGCAAACAAATAATCCATATTAATATTTGAGCTGGAGTCTCTAAATTTACACAACTCATATTTCTTATAAGCTAATTCAATTCTGATTTTTCATAGAGTACAATTCTTTCTTCAATAGGGGTCTGACGTATAGTCATCCTTTTGCCAGTATCTCCCCTGTTATAAAATCAATTCGGAAGTTCTTTAAGGGAGACAATGAGAGTGTCCTTATATTGCTTCTTCTGACCACGACATTGGTGCTTGCCTTATGTGAGTTCTCCATAAAATTTTCTTTTTGGGAAACATACATTTTGCTTTTGAACAATATTTCTAGTCCATCAAAGAGAGTTGCACTCTATGCAGTGGAGTTTAAATGTTTGGCAGTTTAGTTCAAGATCCAGTGTCTGTTACCTTATCTTGTCAATACTTGGTTGAAAGTATTATATAGGGGCAGCTAGGTGGTGCAGTGAATAGAGCACTGGCCCTGGAGTCAGGAGTACCTGAGTTCAAATTCAGTCTCAGATATTTAATAATTACCTAGCTGTGTGGCCTTGGGCAAGTCACTTAACCCCATTTCCTTGGGGAAAAAAAACTAAAAAAAAGAAAGCATTATGTATCAATTTCATCATGGTATGCTTGCCTGAATTCTGGATAATGGACAATACTTTCATCCTTTTGCAGTCACCAAAGAGATGAAGCAAGGCTATGTTTTGTTTTTAAAAAATGCATGACTTGTTCAGCAATCTTATTAGATGTCTTCAATGAGAATCAATATGACATTCAGGTCAGTTACTGCATTGATGGGAAATTATTTAACTTGTAAAGGCTACAAGGAAAGACTAAAGTGGAGGGGGAAATGGTGCGTGCTTTTTTGCTTAAATATGACTATGCATTGAATGCATCCTGAATGAATGAAGCTAAGATGCATCAAAATATGAATTGATTATCTGTTGCTTGTACTCTTTGGACTAAAAATTAACACCAGATAAGCACAAGTTCTCCACCAGTCAGCATGATACCATTCATATGTGGAACTATCAATAGTAGTCAAATAGAGAATTTTTGAGTACTATAAATAAGTTTACTTACCTTGGCAACATTCTTTCCAGGTATGTACACACTGCTAATGAGATTGAAGCACATATTGCCAGAGCTAGTACAGTATTTGGTAAGTCCTGAAGGAAAATGTGAAATAAAAAAGAATTAGACTGACTATGAAACTGAAGGTCTACAGAGTCATTGTGTTTTCCTCATTGTTTTATAACTGTGAACCTTGGGCAATATACCAGCACCAAGCTAGGAGACTGAAGCAGTTCCATTTTAATTCCCCTAAGTACTATTTTGGCAACATCCCATGAATTTTGGCATGTTGTCTCATTGTTCTCATTCCATTTAATGAAATTATAGATTTTTGTTAAGATTTGTTCTTTAACCCAATCATTCTTAAGAAATGGATTTTTAGTTTCAAATAATTTTTAATCTATTTCCACAGTCCTTTATTGAATATACTTTTAATTGTATTATGTTCTGAAAAAAGATAAATCTAATATGTCTGCCTATCTGAATTTGATCCTGAGAATATGTTTACTTTTGGAAAGTGCCATGTATAGCTGAGAAAAAAAAATTTCTTTCTATTACCATTCAATTTTCTTCAAATGTCTATAATATCTTACTTTTCTAAAATTCTGTTCATCTCCTAAATTTTTTTCTTGCTTATATTTAATGATATTTAATTAAATTTATCTAATTCTAATATAGCTTGAGGTTTCTCATTACTATAGTTTTGCTTTCATTTTCTTCTTTAACACATTTAAAAATTTGGATAAATAGTTTACTGCATATATATTTAGTTTTGCTATTATTTTATTGTCTATGTCTTTTAGAAAGAGTTAATTTTCTTTCTTATTCTTTCTAACTAAATTTAGATTCTCCTTCAATCTCTTATTTTAACTCTGAGTTTGTACCTTTCTCATGTATTTCTTGAAAAAAATAATATGTTATGAGTTTTAATCCATTCTGCTGTTTCTGTTTTATGGGTGAGTATATTTAATTCATATTCAAGGTTATGGTTCATAACTCCCATTAGTATTCCCCATTATCCTTTTCTCCCATCTTTGTCTTTCTCTTATTTTGACTCTGTCTCTCAGACTATCAGACTTTGACTCTACTTCTATCTGTCTTTGTCTGTCTCTGTGTCTTTTTGTCTCTCTATGTCTTTGTCTATTTCTCACTGACTCTGTCTTTGTATATGTGTATCTGTCTGTCTCTCTTTTTTGTTTTCTCTCTCTTCCTCCCCTTACATTTTACCCTGTCCTTCTTCACCAATATTTTCCTTCTTACTACTGCTTCACCCAGTCTACTCTTCTATCAATCACCCCACTCCTCCTCTCCCAATTCCCTAGGGTAAGATAGATTTTTAAGCATAACCTAGCATACATGCTATAATATTCATGGGAGTTATTTTTGGGTATCTCTTTCAAATGGAGATTGGTGGATTCCCTCAATTTCTATTTTTATCCTCTGCTTCTAAGATAGCAGGACAATTTTCCTGGTCATTGTTTAAATTTGTTAAAAATGAAGTAAAGGCTTTTTTCCTGGTCATAACTTTCAGATAGTCCAACAATTTTTAAATTGTCTTTTCTGGATCTGTTTTCCAGGTCAGTTTTTTTTCCCCAATGAAATATTTCATGTTTTCTTCTAGTTTTTCAATTTTTTGCTTTTGTTTTATTGCTTATTGATTTCTCACAAAGTCATCAGCTTCCCTTAGCTCCATTCTACATTTGAAGGAGTAGTTTTCTTCAGAGAATTTTCTTATCTTCTTTTCTATTTGGCCAATTCTGTTTTTTTTTAAGACAGTCTCTCCTCATTAACTTTGTAGACTGCTTTTTCCATTTAACCCAAGCTGGTTTTATACATGTTATTTTCTTTGGTAATTTTTTGTGTCTCCTTGTCCAAGCTGCTGACTTGGTTATCATGATTGTTCTTCATTGTCATTTCTCTTCCCAATTTTTCCTCTACCTCCCTTACTTGATTTTCAAGATCTTTTTGAGCTCTTCCATAGCTTGAGACCAATTTCCATTTTTATTTGAGGCTTTGGATACAGAAATTTGGACTTTGTCATCTTCTGAGTGTGTGTTTTGATCTTCCATTGGGTTAACCTAATTATCCATGGTCAGGTCCTTTTTTTTTTTGTATACTCATTTCCCAGCCTATGCCCTGGTTTCAAGATGGTTCCCAAGCTGATGCATTTTCTTGGGACCCCCCTCACTGACCTCAATTCCTTCAAGGTATTATGAGAGACTCTGACTTGGCCTGTACTCTGGTCTGTGGATGAGCACACTCACTCCCCTCTGCCCTGGAGCTGTGAGGAGAGTCCCTGTTCTACATGAAAGGGGGGAGGGGGAGTCCCAAATTGGAACCAGTACCAGAGTTCTGTTTCAGGGATAGCAGAGGGAACTCACCATTCTCCCCTCTACTCTCTTACCTCCCTTACATCCTACAAAATCTATGCCCTTTGGGAGGAGCTGCCAGGCAGTTCCCTGCTGGGGAACTTGACAGGCCTGCTTCCTTTTCCTGAGGTGGGGTTGTATTGGCCTGGGCTTCATGCTCACTCTAGCAAAGTTTACCCACTGATCTTCCTACTTGTACTTGCTGATCCCTGGGTTGGAAGGTCTGAATACCGTTTCTGCTGCCATGAGCCCAGGCACCCCCAGGGACCCAGGAGTCCTGGAAAGCTGGAGATCATTTGCTCCTGAACATCAGAATCCTGGATTTGCTGTTGCCCCCTCTAATCTCAGTGGATCAGAGCCTTCTCATGAATCTTCCAAATTAACTTGTGAAGAATTGTCTCACTGGGTCTTTCTGTGGGTTCTCTCTTTCTCCAAAAAATTTAGTTAGAATCAAAATTTAAGGTCTTTGGAGTTTCTTGGAATCAGGCATCCAGAAAAGGCCTTCACACTGCCATCTTGATTCCACTGGGATCCTAGCTCCTTTGTCTTCTGAAATATCTTACTCCACGCCCTCCAATCATTTAATGTAGAAATTATTTCCTGATACCTGAATTGTTTCTTTTTGACTACTTGAAATATTTTCTTATTGACCAGAGAACCCTGGAATATGACTCTAATGGTTCTGGTAGTTTTCATTTTGGGGTCTCCTGGAGATAATTGGTAGATTTTTTTTTCCAATTTCTATCTTACCCTCTGGTTCTAGGATACCAGAGTAATCTATGTAATCTCCTTTTATTTTCCTTCATAATTTCTTGAAACATGATATCTAGGCTGTTTTTCTGATCTTGGCTTTTAGTTAGTCCAATAATTCTTGAATTACTTCTCCTGGATGTATTTTCTAAATCACTTGTTTTTTGAATGAGATATTTCACATTTTCTTCTAAGTTTTCATTCTTTTGATTTTGTTTCATTGTTTCTTGATGTCTCATGAATTCATTAGCTAGCTCTTTTCTAATTCTAATCTTTTTAAAAAGTTTTCTTCAGTGAGGTTTTATATTTCCTTTTCCATCAGTCCAATTCTAAAATGGAGTTTGTCTTTTTCTTCAATTAATTTTGATATATATTTTTTTTCCATTTTTTGAGTTCTTGCATCAAGCTATTGACTCTTTTTTTCCAAAACCAGGATCACCAATCCCCTGCAGGTCACATCTTCAAGTGGACTAGTCATCCTTAGGGCTGTCACATTGGCTTATGACCTGCATCCTCATATGGGCAATGAAGTAGAGTCCTCCACTTAGTGGCAGCAAAGTAACCTATGCAATCTTTTCTATTCAGGCCCCTTACTATCTATAAACTGTGAACTCCAAAAATTGCTCATGAAAAATTCAGTCACTTCAAAGCCTATGCTTATATATGTGGTGGGATCTTGTTGTTGTTTTTTTTTTTTGTTTTTTTTTGTTTTTTTGCTTTGGGGATCAGGGCCTCACTGATTTGTGTGAATGCTGTTGCATTGAACTGTGTTCCACTCTCACCCCAGTAAAACAGGCCTTTCCTGTTGACTTTCTAAGTTGTCTTGTTTGAGGAAATTTGTTGCACCTCATTCTTTTGTTTGTTCTGTTGCTCTAGAATTTGTTTTTAAGACCTTATTTTAAATTTTATTAGAGGGGAATTTAGGAGAGCTCAGGTAAGTTCCTATCTTTACTTAACCTTCTTGGTTTCATCCTCCCTTGCTTATAAACCTTTGAAATAGCCTGCTTTTTGCTATCCCTCACTCAAGCACAGCACTGATCAAGTCATCAAACACCCTCCCCCCATTCAATAAGCTGAAGCAGTTGCCTGTTAGGATCAGATTTAAAATACTGTGTATGCTTTGTGAAGACTTCTTTAATCTGTTGTTGTCATACCCTTTCAAGTCTTCACTCCATTTCCAGTATTCTGTGATCCAGAACACTGACTATTGTTTGAATAAAGCATTCCATCAACACACTTAAGATACTTTCACTAGCTATTCCTTTGTCAAGAACTCTATCTCATAGTTTCCCTGGTTCATCTGAATTTCTGCTAAAATCTCATCTTCTATGAGAAGTCTTTCCTGATCTTCCTTAATGATAGAGAGTTCCCACCAATTTATTCTACAGATATCTTCTTTGTACATAATTGATTAAGAGTAAATTTTTTTCTTTTCTTTTTATCCATGCCATTTAGTACAATTTCTGTCATATAGTAGATACTCAATAAGTACTTGTGTCCCTAAATTTGTAATTTGTTAGCTACTGGCTTCTTCTTAGCTGCTAATTTTTGTTCCCATTCTTTTAAGGTTTCTCATTTGATGCTAACATTTCTAATAGCTATTATTATAGATTTTATTTAAACTCCTTGAAAAAGTAATTTGTATGTGGTATTTGCACTTAATATCTTTTTTATACTCTTCTACACCCTCTATAATCTCCAGCCTGGCCTCTGACTTCACTATTCAACTGAAACTGATCTCTCTAAAGTTGCCAATGACTTCATAATAACCAAATTTAATGCCTTTTTCTAAGTTCTCATTTGTTTTTTCAGCAACAGCGTATAACCAATCTTTTAGCTTTTTCCTCCAGGTCCTTTATGCCCTCTGCATTGTTCTTACATTGCTCTCTCTTGATTCTCATTTTTTCTCTGACCACTTCTACATTACACCCAATGACTGTAGTTGCTTCTCAAGGCATAATTTTATACTCTGTTCATTTTTCCTAATATACTATGCAGGAATCTCATGATCACCCATGAATTTATTTTTCCATATTGATTAATCACAGATCTATCTCTTCAGTTCTTCAGTTTTAATCTTCCTCCTTATCATCACCTTTTGCTTATCAGACATTTCAAAGGAAGTGTGTTGTGAGCAATTCATATTCAAATCCAAAACAGAACTCTTCTTTCCCCAAAAATCTAACCTAAGTCTTTGCTTCCTTAAAATTAGCATGGACAGCACAGTCCTCTAAGCCATTCCCAATAATTTCTCACTCCAAGATATTCATCTTAGTTGCCAAGGAAATTTTCCTAAAGCATAGTTCTGAGCATGCCATCTTCCTATTAAATAAACCTCAATGGCACTTTTATCTCTATTGTTAAATATAAAATTCTTTGTTTGACAGTTAAAATGGAACACTGTTTGGTTATTTTTTTTTTGACTTTGAGTCTTCTTAAATTTTTACTCCTTGTTACACACTTACCATTCAGGCACATTGATACATACTATTCCTCACTCCACTTCCTGCATTCATGTTTTCTACTTACTGTTCCACATTTTGAAAGCTCTCCATTCATATCTGGACATCATTTTGTACAATCCCTGTTGTTTTTGCTTTTTTTTATAAGAACAACCTCAAATGCTATGATCTGCAAGAGATATTTTCCTAGTTTCTTAACCATAAAAGGTAACCTTGTACCTGCTTTGGTTGTGTAACATATATCCATTTGTGTACATTTTACGTCTTGTAATAGAATGGAAAAGAAAGAAGTGATTACTAAGAGCCATCACAGTTTTATCAAACCTAACCAACTTCACTATTGTGACAGTTACAACTCTAGTGGAGGAGGGGAATGCTATAGCTGTAGCCTGCCTACTTTTTAGCAAAGAACTTGACAGAAAAGTTTAGGAGATTATATTCTGTCCTAGAGTTAATAAGGAACTATTAGAGTGGGTTTACTGACTCAAAGAATAACGTAATCAGATTTGTACTATAGGAAATTCTTTTTCTTGCAAAACTGATTAAATGAGCTCTCTGGGGGGGGTGGAGCCAAGATGGACAAGAAAGGATCGAGTCTTAGGCGCTCTCTCATAAAACTCATAAGCTAAGGACTCTAACTAAACTTTCGAGAGACAGAACCACACAAAGGGACCCAGAGAGGCAGTTCTCCTACTCAAGGTAACCTGGAAAAGAGCAGAAAGGCTCTGCTCCCCGGGGTCGGAGGGGCAGCCCACTGGAGGGGTGGCCCGCCAGAGCGAAAGAACTTCAGCCTCCAGGAGGCAGCTCCAGGGTGCTGGGAGCCACAACTCACAGCAGCAGGGGAGTCTCCTGAGCTACACACCAGAGAGCACTGGGCACAAAGTGGGGGGAACAGCAGGCAGCCCTCTGCCAGGGCGAGCATGTGGAGCCCAGCCATCAGGGCACACAGCAAGCAACTTGGTCTTTCAGCAGCCCAGATCCAGGAAACAGAAGCAGGCAAAGCCAGTAAGCAGGAGCCCCCAGGGCATGAGCCCATTGAACCTAGGGAGGGCAGTGAAGAGAGAGAGACTGCAGAGCTTTGTCCTCTGCCCCTGGAACAGGACTCTGGGGCTCTGACCACATTCAGATCCTGATCGCAGTCTGGGCCCCCCCATAGAACAGCAGGACCCCCTCCACCCCAGCCCCTTGGAAAAGGGGGGCATATATGGTCATTCACAGGCCAGGGGGGAGGACAGAACCTCACACACTGAGAACCTTTTGGGAGTGTCCCAAAAGCTCAGGAAGCACCCTCAAAACAGGCTTAGGATGGGAAATTGAGCAAGCAGAGAAAAAAGAGGAACACCATTGAGAAATACATTATCTATGATGCCAAGAAGGAGCAATATACCCAGTCGGAAGATGAGGAAGCAGAAGCTCCTGCATCTAAAGACTCCAAGAAAAACAGAAATTGGGATCAGGCTATGACAGAGCTCAAAAAAGACTTTGAAAATGAGGGAGTTAGAAGAAAAACTGGGAAAAGAAAGGAGAGAGATGCAGGAAAAACATGAAAATGAAGTCAGCAGCTTAGTCAAGGAAATCCAAAAAAACACTGAAGAAAATAGCATGCTAAAAACCAGCTTAGGTCAAATGGATAAAACAGTTCAAAAAGTTATTGAGGAGAAGAATGCTTTAAAAAGCAAAATTGGCCAGATGGAAAAAGAGATAAGGAAACTCTCTGAGGAGAACAAATCCTTCAGACAAAGAATAGAATTTAGGGAGATTGAGGAAGTTACCAGAAATCAGGAATCAATACTTCAAAACCAAAAAAATGAAAAATTAGAAGAAAATGTGAAATATCTCATTGATAAAAAACTGATATGGAAAACAGACTTAGGAAAGATAATTTTAAAATTATTGGAATACCTGAAAGTCATGATCAGGAAAAGAGCCTTGACATCATTTTCAAAGAATTACTACAGGAAAATTGCCCTGATATTCTAGAAGCAGAGGGCAAAATAGAAATGGAGAGAATCCACAGGTCCCCCTGAGAAAGAGATCCAAAAAAACCAACCCCTAGGAATATCATAGCCAAGTTCCAGAACTCCCAAGTCAAAGAGAAAAAATTACAAGCAGCCAGAAGGACACAATTCAAATATCGTGGAGCTGCAGTCAGGATCACACAGGACTTAGCAGCAACTACATTGGAAGATCATAGGGCTTGGAATATAATATACTGGAAGGCAAAAGAGCTTAGAATGCAGCCAAGAATGAACTACCCAGCAAGGCTGAATGTCCCCTTCCAGGGAAAAAGATGGGCTTTCAATGAACCAGGGGAATTTCAAATGTTCCTGTTCGAATGGCCAGAGCTGAACAGAAGGTTAGATATTCAGATACAGGACTCAGGTGAAGCATAGAGAGTGGAGGAGAGGGAGAAAATATGAGGGACTTAATGATGATGAACTGCATGTATTCCTGCATAGAAAAATGACACTGATAATACTCATATTAACCTTCTCAGTTAATAGAGCAGGTAGAGGGAGCTTTTATAGTTGAAGCACAAGAGAAAACTGAATTTGAGGATAAAATGAGGTGTAAAAATGGAGTCAATAGAAAAAAAGAGAAATGTAATGGGAGAAAGAAAAAGGAGAGGGGGAATAGGCCAAGAGATTTTATATAATAAGATTTTTCTTTATTACAATGATATATTGCAATGATATGGAA
This sequence comes from Macrotis lagotis, assembly GCF_037893015.1. Taxonomy (NCBI): domain Eukaryota; kingdom Metazoa; phylum Chordata; class Mammalia; order Peramelemorphia; family Peramelidae; genus Macrotis; species Macrotis lagotis. Next base: position 272,211,631 of record NC_133666.1, on the reverse strand, counting down.
GGGGGAGGCAAGGGGGGAATGAGGGAATCTTTGCTCTCATCAAAGGTGCCTAGAAGAGGAAACAGCATATATGCTCAATGGGATATAGACATCTGGAGTAAGGAGGAGAGAAGGGGACAGGACAGGGGGAAGGGGGGATGTGAGTGACAGAGGAGAGGATGGACCATGGGCGGGGGGAGTGGTAAGATATAACACATTTTCTTTTTTACTTCTTGCAAGGGGCTGAGATTGGATGGCCTGTCCGGGACCATAGAGCCAGGTGGATGCTGGGCCTAAGGGGCGGTGTAGGGGCTCAGGGCCTCTTGGCCCCAGGACCAGGGATCTGTCTGCTATGCCACTCAACTACGCTACAGCAGAGTCAGTGAAAGGAGAGAGAAAATATAGTACATGGTAGTGGAGAAATATGAAAGGAGGGAGTTGCGATCAGCAATGACAACGGTGGAAAAATATGGAAGTAACTTTTGCGATGGACTTACCATAAAGATTGTGATCCACCAGCAACAGAGTTGTTGGTGTTGGAACAAAGACTGAAGCACATTTTTATTATTATTGTTATTATTTTGGGGGGGTGCAGGGCAAATGGGGCTGGATGGCCTGCCTGGGGCAGCATAGCAGGGTGATTGTTGGTTGTCTGAGACCGGATTTGGACCCAGATGCTCCTGACTCAAGGGCCAATGCTTTGTCCACCACCCAGTCACCCCTACTATTATTATTATTTTATTTTATTTTGGGTCTTTTTTTTCCTTTTTCTTGGTTTTTGCAGGGCACTGGGGTTCGGGCGGCTTGCATGTCACACAGCTGGGTGATTGTTGGGCCTATGGGGCCAGATGTGGGCTCGGGGGCTCGTGGTTCCAGGGCTGGTGTTCCGTCCATTGCACCACCTGACCATACCTACAATTATTACTATTATGCTTTGTAATTTTAATTTTTTTTTCTCTCACCTTTACTTTATCGCTCAAACAAGTCTATATTTATGGGGAGAGGGGGTATTTTATTTACTCTTAAACAAGAATATTTTATTAATGTAAAAACAATTTCTACAAAATGAGAATGTTAAAAAAAAAGAATATCTCTCTCATAAACTATAGTCACCAACTGTCTTTTAGGCATCTCAAATTAGATGTTTCATAGACATCACTAACTTCAACATTTCAAAACCAGAACTTGTCATACTCCTCCACAACCCTCCTATATTCTGAACTTTTATATTATTAAAAGTATGAGCATTCTCTCAATAAAAAAAAAACTGATTGAATGACCACATTCAAAAAGCAGTCAATAATGCCTCATCATAAATTTGAAGGGAGGACCATACTGAGCAGAATGAGAGGAACATCTCAGAAATCTGTTCCTAGCCTTGATAAATTGAGCAATATTATCAATTATTTGGATAAAAGTATAGATGATATGCAAAATTGGAGACAACAGATAGAATACTACATGAGACAGATAATCTCTAAAATGCATAGGAATAAGTCAAAATATTATATTTGGTTTAAAAATTCTACTTCATAAGCAGAAGTAGGAAGTTTTGCTCTTCAGTCATCTTTATGAAAAAGATCTGGAGTTTTATGATCTATAATATCTACTAGTAACATTCATAATTTTTTCCTGGCACTAATTACTCTTTCTTTCTAACTCTGAGGTCATTGACTTATCTCTCATATTTCCTGGGAAAAGATTGTCATTGGTGACTCAAAGCTAAGCCATTTGGATTGGTAATATCTGATAATTTACCCTACTGATTCAAGTTTTCCTAATCCTTTGAACTCTTTTCCATTGCTCATCCCTCTTCAAAAACCTGACTATAAATTTAATTAGAATCAATACTATAAGAAGGAAATCAAAAAAGCCATTGTGCTCTTAGGCTATGCTAAAGGAATCCTAAGGGGTTTCAGACAAATGTTGGGATATAATCTCTAGACCCTGCTTTCCAAAGATTTGCTGAGAGAATTCTGCATAACATTCAAATACCATTACTTGTTCAGACATTCCCCAATTGTTAGGCATCCCCTCAATTTCCAATTCTTTGTCACTACAAAAAGATCTGCTACAAATATTTTGGAATATATGAGAATGTTCCCATTTATTATTATTTCTTCTGGATATAGGTCTAGTATTGGTATGATCAGCTTGATTGCTCTTTGGGCATAGTTCCATATTGCTCTCCAGAGTGATTGGAATAGTTCACAACTCCACCAACCCTGCATTCTCAAATATTCTACAATCCAATATTGATCATTTTTCTTTTTTGTCATCTTAGCCAGTCTAATAAGTGTGAGGTGGTACCTCATAGTTGCATAGTTTTCTAGTGCCTCATACCTCTCACCTGATTATATAGATAATTTGTCATTTTTTATTTTATCCAATCACTCCAACCTGACTTCACACTGGCAGATCTAGATACCCAGAAAAGGATCAACACTATAGTTTGCATTTAATAAAAGTATATTAACTTATCAATCATGTAGCTAAATTAAAATTCTATTTAATTAAAATATATATTAATCAAATTTAAATCCATTAAACTATCTCTAGAATTCTAGAGATAAACCAATTATGGGGGAATACAATCTCTCTTTTCAGAATATTAGCTCTTGAGGCCACACATATGTTTCCATTTAAATGAAATAACTATTTAGTATGATGACATTAAAAAAATTTTCTTTTCACCTAATATTTTATTTTTTTCCAATTACACATAAAGATAGTTTTCAGCATCCATTTTTGTAAGATTTTAAATTCCAATTTTTCTCCCTCTCTCCCTTCCATTCCCCAACAAGCAATCTGATGTATTATACATGTACAGTCATGGTAAACATATTTCCACATTAGTGATATTATAAAAGACAGAACAAAAGGAAAAAAGAGAAAAGAATAAAAGCAAAACAAAAAAATGAAGATAGTATTACTTGATCTTTATTCAGATTCCATAGTTCTTTCTTTGGATGTGAATAGCAATTTTCATTATGAGTTTTTTGGCTCATTGCATTGGTGAGAAGAGTTCATAGATAACCATTGTACAATGTGGCTGTTACAGTACACAATATTCTCCCAGTTTCACTCCTTTCAAACAATATCAGTTCATTTAAGATTTTTCAGCTTTTACTGAAATTCTTCTGCTCATCAGTTCTAATAGCTAAATAGTATTCCATTACATTCATAAAACAAAACTTGTTCAGTCAATGCTCAATTGATGAGCATCCCCACAACGTCCAATTCAGTACCACAACAAAAAGAGCAGCTAAAATTAATACTGGATATATGGGTTCTTTTCTGGATCAAAATATATGCACAGTTTTATAGTCCTTTGAGCATAGTTTCAAATTGCTCTCCAGAATTATCAGTTCACATTCCAAAAATACATTAGTGTTCCAATTTTCCTACATTTCCACCAATAATCATCATTTTCCTTTTCTGGCATATTGACCATATATAGGTGTGAGGTGATACTTCAGAGTTGCTTAATTTCATTCATATTTCTCTAATGAAAGGTAATTTAGAGAATTTTTCATATAAATATAGATAATTTTAATTTTTTCTTCAGTAAAGTACCTATAAATATCCTTTGATATTTATCATTTGAGGTGACTTGTATTCTTATAGAATTAATTCAATTCTCTACATATTTTAGAAATGAGGTGCTCAATCTTTCCCAGCTTTCTGCTTTCCTTCTAATCTAGGTTGCAACAGGGCTTTTTTGTACAAAATATTTTTAATATGATGGAAATAAAAATTATCTATTTTGTATTTTATAATGTTCTCTATCTTTTGTTTGATCATAAGGTCTTCCCTTCTCCCTAGATCTAACAGGTAAATTATTCCTTATACTCCAGATTTGTTCATGGTATCAACTTTATGTTGAAATCATGTATCCATTTTAACCTTATCTTAGTATAGGATGTTGGTCTATGCCTAGGTTCTGCCATACTATTTATCCATTTTCATAACAGTTTTGGTGAAATAGTGATTTCTTAACCTAGAAGCTGGGTTTATGAGTAGATTACTATAATTATTTACTAATATGTCTTGTGTCCCTAAACTATTTCATTTACCCACCACTCTTTCTCTTAGTCAATGACAAATTGTTTTGATAGTTGTTACTTTATAATATCATTTCAGATCTAGTTCAAATAAGCCAGTTTCTTTTGCATTTTTTTCATTAATTACCTTGATATTCTTGACCTCTTAGTCTTTTTTTATTGATGCTGCTCAATTTTTAATTAGGATTTTGTTTTCTCAGTTGCATGCAAAAATAATCCCTAATATTAATTTTAACATTATGTGTTCCAAATTCCTTCCCTTCCTTCTTCCCCACACCTACTTCCCATTGATTAGACAAGTAATCCAATATAGGTAATAAAGGTAGGCTCAAACAAAACACCCCTAGAATAGTCATGATGTGAAAGAAAAAAATAGACCAAAAAAACCACTTAAGAAAAATAAAGTAAAAAAGTATGTTTCAATTTGTATTCAGAGAACATCAGTTTGGTTTTCCCCCTTTGGAGATGGATGGCATTTTTCATCATCAGTCTTTCAGACTTGTCTTGGATCTTGTATTGCTAAAAATAACCAAGTCTGATCATTTTACAAGATTGCTGCTACATTGTCCATGAGTTATCAACTCATATAAATTTTTCCCGATTTTTTCCAAAAGCATCCTACTCATCATTTCTCAAAGCAGAATAACATTCCATAATAATCAAACATCACAATTTATTCAGTCATTCCCTAGTTCAGGAGCATCTGCTCAATTTCCAATTCTTTGTCACCAGAAAAGAGTTGCTATAAATATTCCTACACACTTTACCACTTTGTTTTTATTTCTTTTGGGATACATATCTAGTAGTGGTAATATTAGGTCAAAAGGCAAGCACAATTTTATAGCCCTTAAGGTATAATTCCAAATTGTTCTATAGAATGGTTGAATTAGTTCACAATTTCACCAACAATACATTAATGTCTCATTTTTCCCATATCCCCACACATATTTGTCATTTTCCTTTTCTGTCCTGTTAATCAATCTAATAGGTGTGAGGTAGCACCTCAGAATTGTTGTAATTTGCATTTCTTCAGTCATCAATTAGATTTTTTCACATGTTATAGATAACATTGATTACCTTGTCTAAAAACTGTTTATACTTTTTTAGTCATTCATCAACTGGGAAATGGCTCCCATTTTTTACAAATTTGGCTCAGTTCTCTATATGCTTAAGAAACCAGGACTTGAAAAGAAATCTACTTCAAATTTTTTTTTCATAATTACTATTACTAACTGTATTCCATCCATCCTATTTGTCAACTTGTTTATTCTATTTTCTCTCCCCTTTCACCCTATCCTTCCTCAAATGTGTTTTGCTTTTGAACATACCCTCCCCCCAATCTGCCCTCCCTTCTATCACCCCCTTCTCTTTTTTAATTTGCTTCTCTTTCTACTTTCCTTCAGGGTGACATAAACTCTATACTCTTTTGAGTGTGTTTATTATTCCCTCTGAGTCAATTCTGAGGAGAATAAGGTTCATTCAAGTCACCTCAGCCTCTCTCTCTTCTCCTCTACTGCAAACCTTTCTCTAGTCTTTTTTCTGAAGGAGAATTTATCCCCTTTTTTAACCTCTCCTTTCCCCTTTATCCTACTATAGTCCTTATATTTCTTTCCATTCTTTCACATTCAACTCATTCCTTTGCTCTCTCTCTCTCTCTCCTCTCTCTCTCTCTCTCTCTCTCTCTCTCTCTCTCTCTCTCCATATATATATATATATATATATATATATATATATATATATATATATATATTCCTTATAACTGCCCTAATGATTAGGAAAGTACTTCTAAATTACCAGTATCATCTCATGTAGGAAGGTAAACAATTAATATTATTAAGTCCCTCATGATTTGCCTTTCCTCTTTACCTTTTATGTATTTGAAGATTGAATTTCCTGGTCATCTCTGATCAGGAAAATCAGGAAAATCTGAAACTCCCCTATCTCAGTGAATATCCATCTTCTCCCTAAAAAGAGTATCCAATTTTGCTGGCAAGTTGATTCTTGATTGTAATTCAAGTTCTTTTGCCTTCTGGAATGTCCTTCAATCTTTTAATGTAGAAGTTGCTAAATCTTGTGTATTCCTGACTGTGATTCCATGATAACTGAATTATTTCTTTTTGGTTGCTCACAATATAGTTCTCCTTAAATTAAATGCTCTGGAATTTGACTTTTTTTTTTTAATTGCAATATTCCTGGGAGTTTTCACTATTGGATCTCTTTTAAGAGATGATTAGTGGATTCTTTCAATTTCTTTTTTATTCTCTGGTTTAAGAATATCAGAGCAGTTTTCCTTGATAATTTCCTGAAAGTTCAAGTGGGTCAATAATTTTAATAATTTTAAAATATTGTTAAATTTTTTTAAATATTGTTTAAAATTGTGTTGCTTTTCTGCTGAGATAATTCATATTATTTCCTAATTTTCCATTCTTTTTCTTATTTTATTGTTTCTTGATTTCTCACAAAATTAATAACTACTATTTGCTCAACTCTAAATTTTAAGGAATCATTTTTTCAGTGTTTTTAACCCCCTTTTCAATTTGACCAATTCCACTTTTCATGAAGATTTCTTTTTTCTTCAGTGAATTTTTGTGCCTTTTTCTCTATTTGGTCAATTATTCTTTTTTTAATGGGTTCTTTTCCAAAATGACATTTCTTTCTCTTTTATATTTGACCTAGTTTGTTTTTTTAAAGTGTCATTTTTTCTGTATCTCCTTGGACTCATTTTTTTCATGATTTTCTTCTATCACTCATTTCTCTTCCCAACTTTTCCTGAACCTCTCTTAATAGTTTTTCAAAATTATTTTTAGTTCTTCCATGATCTGAAACCAATTCATATTTTTTCTTAGAGGCTTTGGAAGAAGAGGCTTTGACTTTGTTATCTTCTGAGTGTATTTTAATCTTCCTTATCACCCTAGTAACTTTCTATGAACAGACTTTTTTTCTGTAATTTGCTCATTTTCCTGACAAATTGATTTTAATTCTTTGTTAAAGTAGGAATGTAGGGTGCACTCTCTCAATCTTCAGAGGTGTTATGCAACTATTTTCAGAGATACTTCCAGAGACCTGCAAGGTTTTAGATTTTCCAAAGTAGTGTGATCCAAGGACAGGTGTATTCACTACTCTCATGGCCTGTACTCCTGGCTGTGAATGACCAAAACTACTATCTTTTTCCTATGAACTGTGAGCCACCCAGGATTGCAACCCATATCTGAGTATGGACAAACCAACCAAGTCCTGCCTCCATGGGAACATAGAGACCTTTGTAATCACCTTCTGACCAGTTGCTCAAAACCCTGTCTGTAGAGTGAAAACTCCAGGAACCAAACTGATGACATTGATGATTAGTGATTCCCAGAGCTTGTTCCTGTTTTACTGCAGTTGGGTCTATGCTGGAAAGACCTGCTCTGGACTGTGCTCCACTCTCACCCAGGTCTGACTTCTTTTTTTTTGAACTTCTAAGTTATCTTTGGTGCCTATGGGCTGAGGGGTTTGGAAACTATCATTGCTGCTGATTTCCCCAAATGTACTCCTGATTTTCTAGGTCCTGTTCTGTGCTGGTCTAGTTTTCAATGGACTATATTCCACACTCACTGTGGTAAATAGAAACCTTCTGCCAAATCCTCTAATCTGTCTTGGACTGGAAATTTGCCCCATTCAATCTTCTTGTGAGTTTCACCACTCCAGAATTTGTTTAGAGTCATTTAAAGGTATTTGGAAGTGTTGGTGGAGAGAGCTCAGGTGAGTCCCTTCCTCTACTCTGCCATCTTGGCTTCTTCTCTCCCTTTTATTCTTTTTTGTTTTTTTTTTAAGGCAAATGGGGTTAAGTGGCTTGCCCAAGGCCACACAGCTAGGTAATTATTAAGTGTCTGAGACCAGATTTGAACCCAGGTACTCCTGACTCCAGGGCGGGTGCTTTATCCACTATGCCACCTAGCCGCCCCTCCATTTTATTCTTTCAGAGGAATTTTGTTATTTTTTCTAATTGCATGAAATAATCTTGGTTTTTTTCTGATAATTGAGATCTTACTTTATTTGTGTGAACTGTTTTGTAATTATCTTCATATATTTCTTAGATTTTTCTTGGCAAGTAGACTCAAATATTTTGATACTTTTAAATCTTAAATATGATTATTTACTTAGAAATAAGGTAAAATAAATAATAATATTGAAAATATAATAAAAACAAAATTAGTCATAAAAAATACAACAGAATCCACATAGAAAACTCAGTCACACTTTCTCATCAATGTACTCAGTATAGGGAAGAGAGGGCACAGACTTAAAGAAACCTGACTAACTGACATGTAAAATTCAACATGCCCAAAACTGAACTTATCATCTTTCACCAAAATAACCTCTTCTCTTTTCCTGACATTATTTTACTTTCAATAGTACCACCATTGCCCCAGTCAGTCTGGTTCAGAAGCTATGTCTCCTACACACCCCTAAATCAAATGAGTCTTCAAAGTGCTATACTTCAAATGCTATACTTTCCACATTTGATATTTCTCTTTTATATGTCCCCTTCTTTCTTCCAACACTGCAATCATCATACTACAGTCCATATGCAGATCTCTTTGGTCCACCTTTGCTATCCATTCTCCATGTAGCTGTAAAAGTGACCTTTATAAGGTACAGCTCTGACAACATTACACACACACACACACACACACACACACACACACACACACACACATTTAATAATCTCCAGGACTTTCCTAGTATCACTAAAATTAAATATAAAATCCTCTAGCTTTTATAGACCTTCATAACATGACCCTTTTCCCTACATTTGCAATGTTTTTACATCTCATTTATCTGAAATCAGTCCATGATCCAGTGACACTAGGCTCCAGTGTGTTCCTCAGACATGATACTTCATCTCCCTCATCCAAATATCACTGGCTGTCCCCATGTCTAGCATAATTATAGTCCTCATCGCCACTTCCTAACTTCCCTGACTACCCTCAAATCTCAGCTGCCTTCTAAAATAAGTCTTTTCCACTTTTCCTAAGTTTTAGTGATTTCCCCTGAGTCTGTTTCCCAGTGTATCCTGAATTGTTTACATGTCTTCTCCATCATTAGATTGATAGCCTCTTTATATTAGAGGCTATTTTTTAATTCTGTTTTTTTTTATTTCCTTCTTTCAATCCCCAGAAATGATAACTATATCTGGAACATATTTGGCACTGAATAAATTAAATAAATGTCTTGAACTACCATGTTCATATTAAACTGTGAGAGATGCTATTATATCTAATTTACAGATGAGGAAATTGAGGCAAGTAGCAGTTAAATGACTTGCCTAGAGTAACACAGATAGGATCTGAAGCAAGTTTTTAATTTATCTTCCTGACTTCAGTTCCGATATTCCATATTCCAGTGGTCATAATTGTTACCAGAACTTGAAGGAATTGAGAATAGAAATCCAGTTGCCAATTTTCCACATAGCCTAATGCTTACATTTGCCAAGACAAATCCAATGACAAGTCACAAATCAAGTGACAAGTACTTGTCACTTGAAGGTGAATACCTTCAAGAAGACAAACAGAGCATACTATACTAGCTAAGATCTTACTTGACTTACCTTGAAATCTTCCTCTGTTCAGTTCATTGGCAAAAATTTCTGCCAGACACTGCTGACCTCTAAGTCACAGTGAATGATTGCAGGAATTTCCTTTTAAAAGTCTGTCTAGGCCCTTATGATTTCTTGACTAAATTACTAATTCATTTCAGTTGAACTATTAGCAGTCAACAATATTTTGCTATGCTTCTGAGATGTTTTGCTCAACTATATGCCTGCCCTCACCTTTTAAGTAACCAGTACTATTTTATTGCTAAATCATTTTTGGTTAAGAGGAACACTGGAACTTAAGTACATTAAATTTGATTCAGGGCATAGTTAATTGAGGACCTATTATTTCAACATGCAATAAGAAATACAAGTATCTTCAAAGAGCTAATAGTCTAGTATGGAAATAATTCTTTCTAAAGAATTAGATGAGTGAAAGAAAGACAGACAGAGAGAGTGGTGACAGATTCAGAGACAGGTAGAGAGAAAAAGATAATAAAAAAGAGATAGACAAAGATATTACATATACACACACAAACAAATCAATATATATTGTCAAACTCATATTCCTAAATCATAGATCTCCCACATCTTTCCCCTGATCAAGAAGTTCTATTTGCTCCCTACCACTTCTTACAGCAAAACTCCCAGTTTGGCTTTTACAACATTTGATAACACATCTCCAGCCTATCTTTCCACATATATTGCATATTCTTTTTCTTCATACACTCTTAAGTTTTGACCAAACTCTCTATGATGTATGCCCTCTTTTCTGTGCCTTATAACATCCATAGTCCTCATCATGGGTCATTCTAAATACCACCTCCTATAGGAAGCCTATCTTGCTTGATCTCTTCATTTCCAAGAACATTCTCCTCAATTAATTTTGTTTTAATTTCATGTTTAATTTTCTGTGTTCTTATTTTCCCCTCCAATGGACTGTATGCTGTTTAAAAGCAATGACTATTTTGTGTCTTTGTATCACTTGGCATGTTGTCTAACATATAGTAAGCATTCAGTAAAAGTGTGATAATAGTATTAGCCATAACAGCATTAATAATATATCTACAATCATACTTTATACAGAATGAAGAGAAATTAATTCCATTTATCGGGTATTACTTAAGCTCCACTACATTCAAGTCATTTTGGATACAAAGATTAAAATGTTTTTGCTTAAGGAAATGATTTCCTGTGGAATTCATCATGTACTTATGTAAGTAAATACAAAGTATATTCTAAGTAAATAAAATAAATTATATTGCCCAGCATTAAACAACTAGGGAAGGGGTGATTGCAATGAATTGATGAATGAATGAATGAAAAAGATTTATTGACTCACTATATTTCAATTATAAAAACAAAGACAGTACCTATTCTTTTTTTTTAGGTTTTTTGCAAGGCAAATGGGGTTAAGTGGCTTGCCCAAGGCCACACAGCTAGGTAATTATTAAGTGTCTGAGACTGGATTTGAACCCAGGTACTCCTGACTCCAAGGCCAGTGCTTTATCCACTACGCCACCTAGCTGCCCCTACAGTATCTATTCTTAAGGGTTTTATATTCAAGACATACATGAAGAACTGGTAGCCAAGGAAAGGGATTTTGATTCAGAAAGTGATAGAAATGATTTGGAGAGCCACAGGAAAGAGATTGATATACTTCAAACAGTAACAATGGTAGAATTTATTTTATACTAGTTCATTGTTCCAGAACTGGGTCCTGGTTGTGAGCACAAAGGAAAACTTCCCTTATATAGTGCTCCAGAGTCCCCAATCAGAAGAATGAAGTTCCAGGTCAGAAATACCTTAAAGGCAAAAACTGATGTGGGTAGTGAGAAGGAGCCTATGGAAGAGATTCTGGTTTGAAACAAAGCATATCTTTTGGAGAAGACATGGTGAATTTTGAGGGCAACTAGGTATTTCAAAAGGTGAGGAATATGGCATCATATTACACTAAGAATTTGTTGTAAAAAATCTAAGGGGATGCACACATCATTAATAATTGTTCACCAAATTTGAGGGAACCATGTCATTAACAATCTGTTCCACTCAATTGTTTATCATTTTATTACAGAAAAACATCTTAGAAAAAATCACTTATTAACAAAATGGAGGATTGATTAATTGTGTGGTGGTTTTGGCAAAATATTTCATTCCTACTTAAAAGTTTTTGCATCAACAAATGCAAAGAAATTTGCAGAGAAATAAAAACTATAATGCCTGTCGGGTAAATATTTAAGAAAAATATTCAAAGCACCTCAATTCTTCAAGTTCTCTGTAATATCATTAAGTACCTACTCTTCCAAGTTCTGAGCTGGGCCCTGGAAATTAAAACACAAAAACTATACATTCTGTCCTTTCAAGAATCCTACATTTTACTACAGGAAAGAGGATTTGGTTATTAAATGACCAAATTAGCAAAAATCTTTTACAACAAGCCTATAATGGAGTGATCCAAGGAATGGAACCCTGAGCACCCTGTAATGTAATTGCAAATCCACAGAATAGGCAACATTCACAGGCAGTCTAGGCCTTATGTTTTTCCTAGAGAAAATAAACCTTTCTCTCTGAATCTGTTTTCATGAGCTAGACATCATATCTCATTCAAATTTCTGAATACCATCTGGGTCTCATGAAACATCATTAAGAAAAATTAACTGAAGTGGGGGCATAGATAAGGCGGAAGCAATGATGAAAACATATAGATGCTGAGTGATGAGCGGATAAATAGAACAGACCACTTCAGACTATACATCCTTGCCTCTCTCCTGGAACCTGGGATTTCAGGCTTCATGACTGCTTCATGGCTCAGAAACTGATTATAAGGATATGATAATTCAGAAAATTAGGGAACACATGCAGGCTACTCTCCCAGCAGGCCTTTCTTCCAACACAACAACTCGCACAGCTGGCTTCCTAAGTCCAAGTAATGGCACAGCACTAGGTCCCACTTCAAAATCACTCCTCAGCATATCGGGAGTTTTAGGTTTCAGGCGTGGCAAAACAGAACCTCTGGAGAAAGTCTCCTTGGTTGGGGGAAGGGAGTGGAAAGGGGGGTATTGTTTCTGCTCCTTTCAGAATATACCTCAGGGTCTGAAAGCATAATATTATAGCACATGAAGACAGTGCATTGCAACACATGGTCTATATGAGATGATTAGTACACACTAAGTTGCATATTCAAGGAGCCTGGGTTATCTTTGTTCATGAACACTATCTCAGAGGGAACATTTCATACTTATCACTTGATAGCTTTGTCTGTTATCAATTTTCTTATGTGAAAAATGGGGATGAAAGAATTAGTATATAAAAAAAATTAGAAATCTGTACCTCATAGGAATGCAGTGGTTTTGAGACTAGAGAGACCTTAGGACAGTGCATTTATGCTCTTGTAAGATAGTATGTGTGCAAAAAACTGATTTACGGTTATGTATGCTTGTTAGGGTTGATGTTACACTTACAAGATTTATACTCACCCGTGCATGCAATTAAACTTTAATGACTATTCAATAATATAAACATCAATCCCTCTGGGAATAAACCACAAACCTGATACCAAAAGGACTAGGTAACTTTACCTCATACTGGGGGTCATGATAAGATTCCTTTTCTACCTAAACATCTATTTCTCTTCAAAATGGTATTCTGGCAAGCCACTGTAAATCAGTGTTACTCTCAAACAAATTGGGGTATTTATATTTATTATAGGGAATATCAAAGTCTGTCCTAGTTTCAATCTGGGAGTTGATGCCTGCAATGCCTTTTTAAGATTGTGGCTAAGTATGTTCTGATAAGTGATCAAATGTCTAAGTCTGTGATGAAAGGAAATTCAAAGCTTTCATTGTTTCTGTCATTGACAAGTGTTTATCAGTTAATTCAGAATTGGAGAGGCAGGGATATATCATTACTAGTTGTTCACCAAGTCTTTGAGCTCCTCTTAGATTGTTAGCTCCCCAAGGGCAGGGGTTATCTTTTGCTTTACTTTGTATCCTCAGCACTTCCCACAGTGTCTGGTACAATGTAGATACTGAATAAAGCTTAAAGATTTACTTATTCACATATCTGTCATTCGGTTTTTTTTTTTACTAAATCTAAGTGACACATACATGTCCTTAGTAGATATTTATTCACTTTGAAGACACACATATTTATTTTTTTTCAAGGCAAATGGGGTTAAGTGGCTTGCCCAAGGCCACACAGCTAGGTAATTATTAAGTGTCTGAGAATGGATTTGAACCCAGATGCTCCTGACTCCAGGGCCAGTGCTTTATCTATTGCACCACCTAGCTGCCCCTAGACACACATAGTATTAATAATTATATATCAAATCTAAGGGGATGCACACATCATTAGTAATTGTTCACCAAATTTGAGGGAACCATGTCATTAACAATCTGTTCCACTCAATTGTTTATCATTTTATTACAGAAAAACATCTTAGAAAAAATCACTTATTAACAAAATGGAGTAGTAAATTGAATGGAGTTGCACATATTCTTATCCCCACTATACTTCTTTGTCTTCTTTCCATCATCTAACAAATAAAGAGGTTAGACTAGAAGGTCTCTCTGAATTTCCTTTCAGAGAACTGAATCCTTTAATTCTGTCATCTCTCTAACTTTTAGGAGAAAGGGACTAAGTGGTACTTTGGTGTATTCTGGTGTATTTTCAACAATTGACTTACAAAATAAAAATTAGTTGTGCCTAGCCCCCTTAAAAATTTAATCCACATGATTAATATTTCTCCATTACTTTCTTAAGGTTAAACAAATGAAACTAGATCAAGTAGTGATTTGAAACATTTATCTATTTCATATGTGTAGATACTTGTACTGAAATTTTAACAACCAAGTCTTGATAGCTATTACAAGTTGACTTCAGGATGATCACAAAGGAACTGCACAAATAGTGAATCTGGAGTCAGAAGTCTTAGGCTTCAATCTTGGTTCTGTTGCTTGCTGCCTATTTGACCTTGGGAAGCTATTCATACTTTTAAGGATTCAGCCTGTTCACCTATAAACTAGGGGATTGAACTTTATGGCTTATAAATTTCCTTTCAGATCTAAAAAAATGAAACTTTTGCAGCAAAAACAGGCTTATTTTAATTTTAAGATATAGAAAATGAGTCACTGAAAGGTTTTAATAACTTGTTCCTCTGGTAACTCAGAAGGAAATTTTAGTCAATCTTTGACTTTTTTTCTACTTATCAGAAATTGAGTGGTAACATGAGATAATAATGTAAGGAAGGATGGATTTGATTTGAGAGTGGGAAAATCTGGCTTTAAATTCCTCCTCTGATGTTTGCTAACTAGCATTACCATAAGAAGGTCACTAAGACCTCTCTGAAGTTTAGTTTCCTCATTGAAAAAAATGAGGATAAGGATACCATAATTACTATCTCACAAAGTTGTTTTCAGAGAAAACAATTATTTTTTTAAACATGAAAGCAATTTGTGCAATGACATAAATATAAAAAAAAATCTGTACCATAGTCCAAAACTTAAAGAGTCTAACCCTTATCAGGAAAAATATGGGCAAAATAGACTTGATGTCTGATGAGAAACAGTATACTAAGATAAAAAGGGTTTTTTTTTCCTTTTGTGCCTTTTTTCTTTTTTTAAAAAATGAGGGTCTGTATTATCTTAAATCTTTGAATCAGCTGGGCTATAAGCTTCAACATTTGGAGATAAATTTAATTTATTTTTCTTTTTCCTACATTTACCATCATATAAAGATAAGAGATTGATCTATATATACATATATATTTGTGTGATTATGTATTTAAGGATATATATGTATGTATGTTTGTATCTATTTATTTATTGATTAAATTAAGAGTAAGGACAATCTGCCTTCAAATCCTACTTCATATACTTAGCAGTTGTGTGAGACTAGCAAGTCAATTAACCTCTGCCTCAACTTCCTCATATGTAAAATCAGAAAAGGAAGCACCAATTTAAAGGAGTATTGTGAAAGTCAAGTGAGGCTTTCCTTGTTTTCAGGTAAGATTTTTAAGTGAAGTTTCCAAGTTAATTAAATTTGCATAAATATTTATTGTTTATATTATAAATACAAAAATGTATATATTACAAATAATTAAACAAAAACATATATTACAAATATATAAAATTGTACATATTTCTCAGTTAATAGATATAATTTTACTTTTAGGATATAAAATAGTATATGCTTCTATTTATGTGAATTATAAATTTTTATAAGTATATATTTGCTTCTATTATTTGTTTTATTCAGTGCTGTGATTTTAATTATGTGGAAATTTTTTTCTATATGGAAACTTATCTTACTGTTGCAGATTGACAACACATCCACACTTTATAGTCTTAGAAAGCTGCCTAAGGTTGAAAACTTGTTCCAAGTTCACAAAAACAGTATGTGTCAAATTTTAAACCTAGGTTTTTTCTGACACTAAGACCTGTCTGCAAATCTCATGCTATGCTATTACTGTCTTTCAATAATTAAAGTGTCCTCAGATACACATCCAAAAAAATTCTTGTGAAAGAAAACAATTTTTATGAAAAATTACTATTGATAGCGGAAAAAAAGAAATTGTCTTACAAAGAACTCAGAACAGTCTTTATGAAGCAAAGAAGATACTTTATAACATTCTTAAAAGTGAGTTACAGGCAAGTAGTCACACCCTTAGAAAGAAAATGTTCAGTTTTTTATTCCCTATTCTGAAATGCAAGTCTCTCTCTCTCTCTCTCTCTCTCTCTCTCTCTCTCTCTCTCTCTCTCTCCTTGTTGCCCATTGACTGGGTGCTACAGAGGTTAGAGCCTATCTTCAGTGCCTACTTCATCCATGTGAATCTCTGCCCTGGTTACATACATTTTCCACTTCCCTCTTATAAACAGTCTCATTATAACTGGTTTTCATCAGTCTCACAAAACCAGTATGGAAATGAAGCTTAATCACTTCTCAAATACCCTCCTCTTCTTTCATCCAAAATTTTATTTTATTTCATTTCCACATCCTTCTCCAAATTCTCAAATTTATATAGCAATAGTATTATAATAATAACAATAGGTATAAGTAGAAAAAGTAGTAGCAGAGTAGTAGTAGTAGTAGTAGTAGTAGTTGTTGTAATAATAGTAGTAGTAGTAATTGTCATCGTAACTCACATTTCTGAAGCACTTGAAGATTTGAAGAAGCATTTATCTACATTATTTCAAATAACTCTCACAGCAATTTAGTACATACTTCATTACCTGAGTAAATCAAGGCATATAAAGGTTGAAATGACTTTCCTGTCTCACACAAATAGTAAGTAACTGAAGCAAGATTTGAAGTCAGGTTTTCCCAGCACTAAATTTATTTCACTCTCCATCATACCAACAAGAGAGCATACTAAAAGAATATTATATTTTACTTTATGGATGATTTCTAAGTAAGTTTGACCTGTGCTAAAAACCATGCTGAGTTAGAAGCAAAAGGGGAGTCACAAGAAGATATATTTTTCAATTAAGCCACTGTCAGTATTTATAATTTCCTGATTTTTCAGTAGAAAAGATACCAATTCTAGGCTAGTGGGTTCAAATCCCTCCTCTCACATTAACTGCCTGTGTCACTTTAAAGAAGTCAGTTAATTCCCTGGGTCTCAGAGTCCTCATTGTAAATTAAATGGATTGGACTAGAGGAACATTGAGATCCCTTCCAGTTCCAGATCAAGAATTTTATGATCTGCCAACACTTCAATTTTAAGATCATGGAGAAATTGAAAAAGGCACAATAGGACCTACACATAAAATACTTCATTAATTTGACCTGTAGTCATTTGTGAGATTTGAAAAATTCAATTTATTGTTAGATGATTCCCCACTTAGTGGAAATTTTCACGGAGGGCAAAAAATGTTATCTGGTTGCCTCTTAAAACATGAAGGACAAAATTCAGATGATTTGGAAAATAACAGATCTCCGTGAGACCAATGAGCTGCTTTTTATTTTCAAGATCTTCCTGATCTTATAAAATGCAACAAACAATTCCATGCCAAACCAATCGAACTTGTGCACCCTGGGAGTGCTACATCCAGTGTGTTCTTAACCACTACCTAATCTCAACCCTTTCTCCAAGGGATGCCTGCATATCCCTGGGAACCTATTTCCAGTTGCTCTTAATCTTTACTCACTGGAACTTTATACAGTTACCACTGTGGCATATGTGTATGTTCTAATTATGCTAATCACCCTGCCCTGACATTCACTCAAAGGAGTCATTCTATATTCATCGGCAGCAAGAAAAGTGTCAGAACAGCATGCCCCTACTTGGCTACTTCCTTAATAGCATACTTGCTTCTGTCACAAACTGAGTGTCCTGTTCCCATGCAGTTTGACTAATCTTGCGGGTCCTACAATTATTTTGTCATTGTGATGGTTGAAGGGTGGTCTGCAAAGAGCCTATTTTTTTTTCATATCAGTGGTGCTGTCTGGCAGCATCTATAATACCAGGGGTAGATATTCTAATTTTATGTATATTGTGCCAAATTTCAAGAGTAAAATGATGGATGAAACGCAAGCACAATAGAACTCACTATAGGGAACATTATATGATAGCAGCCAAGCATTGCTCTTTATACCTGGTTAGCAATGTGAATGAGGGGGGAAAAGATGGACAAATGCAATTAATTTTCCAGTGTGGTATGGAAGCCACAAATCTATTCATTTAGAGTGCTTAACTTCATTAGTGTGTAAGTCTGGCTTTTTGAGAAAACAACACCTAGTCTAAAGTCCAGGCTCACGCTGGATTCACATTAAAATCATAGGAAAAGTGAACATTTTTCCATTTATATTGTTGTTGGACTACCATATATTTTTGAGAAAAAAGCTTTTGTGAGGACAAAATGTCTGCTTTTCCCCTTTTTATGGTATAAATAATTTTTCTTTGGAATAATTAAGGAAGTTTTTTGTTTTCAATGCAGGAAGCCAGCCATCAAGATAAATAATAAAAATGAATTTGGAAATATGTTAATCTCCTACTTGTTCATCTGTACTGGAGACTTAAGTGGAAATTTAATATTGATATTGCTAGGAGCTGAACCAGAGCCAAACTAATTCGCTAGAAGTGCTCTATCTGCATATTAACTACAGTTTCTATGAAGGGATACAATCCTATTTGCTTTACCCTCCAAGACTGGAAGATGGGATTTGGTTTCTCATTCTCTTCATAGCTTTTTAATGTGTCACCATGGAGCTTTCTCCCCACCAACTTGAAAACTAAAAAGCCTTTTGGGCAAATTTCAAGACTTTTGCATTAAACATTATGCAGATGTAGATGTTTGCAGAAATAAGAAATCATTACATTCCACTTATTCAAACATTACCTTTATTCAAATGTTTTATATGGTGTCATGATGGATTTTCTTGAGAGAAAATAAATAACCTGCTTTATCTTTCCTGCTTGTTACTAGATCTCTTTTGGCATTGAGTTCTGCCAAAACAAATCTACAAAGAAAAGCCCAATTTTTAAATAACATTGTGAAATTATATATATCGATTTCTGTATGAGTTACCTTGGTCAAATACCTTCCCTATTTAAACATTAAATTATGAATCAGATCATTACTAAAACCAAACTTAAAGTTTCTCCAGCATGGGTAGGACCTGGGAGTTCTCTCAGGTAATGTTCCCTTTATGATATTAGGCAGCTGCTCCCTGGAAAATTATGGAAAATTCTAGCTCAGATTTAGAGTTAGGAAACAGATGATTTGTAAAATGTTTAAATGGCAGTACAACTAAGAATAAGAAAGCCAATGAGCCTTTAAAGCATCAGAGTATATTTTGCAGTTAGAAGGAATATAAGACCTCACTCAAAATTTGGTTAACAGTGACACATTTTCAAAACATGTTCTTCTCAATAGCACTGTAAAACAACATATCATAATATGTCTAGGATGGGGGATAGCAGTGAATAGAGTGCTGACCTGGAGGGAGAAGGACCTGAGTTCAAATCTTCTAGTCTCAGACTTTAGTAGCTGTGTGATCCTGGGCAAAACATTTAATCTCTATTTGCATCAGTTTCATCAAATGAAAATGGTGATCTGGAGAAGGAAAAGGTAAACCATTCCAGTATCCCTGACAAGAAACTTTCATTAAAAATGAGGGAACAAAGATTCAGACTCAACTATATGACTTCATTAAAAAAAATACAAGAGTTTACAGGTAGAGAAACTAAGCCTATGAGAGAGGAAGTGACTTAAAAACAGATAATAGTTAAATAACAGGGCATGGAACTGAAAACTGGTTTTCTGATTTTTGAGGTTGATGTCAGAATATTCTCACTAAATTTTTATCAACAGATAGTAAAAATCTGTATAAACACAATTCTCTATGTGTATATAATTTTATAACTTCTTGGTTTTTGTAATAATTGCATGGAGCAGGTATTTTTCGATTTTGTTTCATCTTTGGGATTTAGTGGTCTCATCTTTAAAATAAGATGATACTAAATAATAACTTCAAAGCTTCAAAAACCTTCCAGTTCTATGATTTTATGATGTCTATGTAATGAGTATCAAAAAAGGAGGGAAATGATTGCATATTTTCAAATATAAACATGATTTCCAAACACCATAAGTATGTATTTAAATAAATAATAAATTATGAGACATCATTCACAACAATATTCTTTACATTAAGATTCTTCAGGGATTTCCGGGAGTAGAGAAAAAATGGTGGAGAATAGAAAGCCTGTAGTCTAGCTCCCTCAACGTCCTCCCTCCAAAAATTTTAAAAAACACCTCAAATAAAATTCTGGAATTGCAAAGCAAACAAATGGTCAGAGTGAGATATTCGTGTAGATCAAGATAACTTGGGAAATCTGAAAGATATCTCCAAAACAGTATGGAGGATGGTCTAGAACACATTTGGATAAAAATACCTGTAGCAAAAGAAACAGCAGTAACTTCCAAACTTTTCAACTCAAAAATAAGGGAACCTAACAAATAGTCAGAAAAAGATTATAGGAGCCCTCTCTGCTGTATTGGGCCCAGGAAAAAAAAATTTATTTGGCAAATCCATTGCCTTTATCTACTTTTATATCAGTGTTCAAGGAAAACTGGAGCATTTTTCATCAAGAAGGATTAGGAATGTCTTCTGATCCCAAGGGAACGGGATGTTTTAGAGTTGTAAGACTAACAGTCAAAATGGATCAGAAATAGTGAGGAACAACATCACTTCTGGTACCAAAGAGACAATGGTCTAAGGAGCGGTATTAATTGTAATTCCAAGAAATGAGGTGTTTTTCCTGAGTAAGAAATATAATGCATATTAGGAGAGCAGTGACCCCATCTCTCTCCAGATCACATCACCTTGGAAAGACAAAGCTTTCAAACAAATGGATCTAGCTCTGAAAACAACAGTGTGAAAAAGATTGAAGGATAAAACACCCTCATCCCCCATTCCTTGCTGGAAACCGAGCTCAACTATACCATAAGGAAAGGAGGGGGAGAGAGAGAGAGAGAGAGAGAGAGAGAGAGAGAGAGAGAGAGAGAGAAAAGGAAGGAAGGAAGGAAGGAAGGAAGGAAGGAAGGAAGGAAGGAAGGAAGGAAGGAAGGAAGGAAGGAAGGAAGGAAGGAAAAAAGAAGATTGACCCTAAAAAGCTACTATAGAGATAGGGAAGAACAAGATGTAAACTCAAAAGAAGATAATGAAGTCAAAACATCTACAAGAAAAGCCCCCCCAAAGGAAAAAATTTATTGAACAGAAACAAACACAGCAAGAATTCCTGAAATAGATCAAAATTATTTTTAAAATTAATAAAAAGTGGTACAGGGAAAACAGGTAAAGAATGAGAGCAAAGGAAGGAAACTATGAAAAGAAAATTTAACAGGGGCAACTAGGTGGCACAGTGGATAGAGCACCAGCCCTGGAATCAGGAGGACCTGAGTTCAAATCTGCCCTCAGACATTTAATAATTACCTAGCTGTGTGAACTTGGGCAAATACCTTTACCTCATTACATGGCAAAAAATGAATAAATTAAATTAAATTAACAACTTAGTAAAGGAAGTACAAAAAGTAATGAAGAAAAATAACTTAAAAATAGGATTGGAAAACTGGAAAAAATTTAAAAAGTGCACTGAAGAAAATAATTCTTTAAAAAAAATTAGAATCAGTCAAATGAAAACTGGAATCTCTATGAAACACCAAAAAAATCAATAGAATGAAAAAAAAGAAGAAAATGTGAAATATTTCAAAACAAAGCAACTTATCTAGAAAATAGATGTAGTAAGAAGTATTGGTATACCTGAAAACCTTGAGCAAAGAAAGAGCCTAGGCTTCATATTTCAATAACTTATCAAGGAAAATTGCCCCAATATACTAGAACCAAAGTGTAAATTAAAAACTGAAATAATTCATTATTTACCACCTGAAAGAGATTCCAAAATGAAAACTTCAAGGAATATTGTAAGGTAACTCCATAGCTCCTAGGTCAAAGAGAATTCAAGCAGTCAAAAAGAATCCCCACAAACATTCCAATACCATGGAACTACATTCTGGATCACACAAGATTTAACAGTTACCAATTTAAAGTAGAAGAGGCCTTGGAATATGATATGCTAAAAGCCAAAAGACTTGAAATTGCTAACAAAATTTAACCTACCCAGCAAAATTAAATATCAAGTAAAAATGTATATTTAATAGAATACAGTATTTTATATTTCTATTTTGATGAAAAGACCAGAAGTGAATAGATAATTTGACTTTAAAATATGAGATTCAAGAGAAGCTAAAATAGTAAACATGAAACAGTAATCATAAGGGACCTGATGAGGTTAAACTTTTTACTTTTCTATATGGGAAGGTGATACATGAAACTTTGGAAAACATTATCATTATTAGGATTATTAGAAGAATCCTTTAAAAAAAGAAGGGATGGGACTTAAATCAGTTATGTTGGGATGATGTAAAAATATTGGCTAAACAAAAAGAGGGATGTCCTTGGAGAAGAAGGAAGGGAGAGGAGGAAGAATGAGCAGTGAAGGAGGAAATGAAAAGGACAAGCAATGCTTGAATCTTGCACATAAAAATTATTTCAAGAGGAAAATATATATATATATATGTGTATATATATATAATGGATATACATATATATATGTGAAAATATGTTTAAACTGTATATGTGTCAACTAAAGTGGTAATAAAAATCTAACTGATCTAACAAGAAAATAGAAATTGAAAGAAATGAGGGGGGAAAGGGTTAAAAGGGAAAGCAGATAAAAGAAGGAAGTTATCAGATGCAAAATAGACTTTAAAAGAAGAACAAGATAGAGAGAGATACAGACAGACAGAGACAGAGAGACAGAGACAGACAGAGACAGACAGAGACAGAGATAGAGACAGAAACAGAGCGAGAGACACAGAGACAGACAGAGATAGAGACAGAGAGACAGAGACAGAGATAAACAGAAGAAAATAGGATAAAGGAGAATGCACACTTGTATGATTACAGAGTAATCACAACTGAATGGAATGAACTCACCCATAAAATGGAAAAAAAAATAATAGAATGGATTAGAAACCAGTATTCAATAATATGTTGTTTACAAGGAACACACTAGAAACAGACACCCAAAGAACTAAAGGGGCTGGAGAAGAATATACTATGCTTCAGCTGATGTAAAGGAAAAAAAAAACAGGTAGCAAACACGTTCTCAGGTAAAACAAAAGCAAATAAAATATATCAAAAGAGCAAAAAAACTAATTAAAAGGATAAGTAGGTAAACTACATCTTGCTAAAAGAAAAATTAAGTTATATCAATGCTAAATATCTATATCATATAGATATAGACATAGACATAGACAAAGACATAGATTAGATAGATAGAGATAGAGACAGACAGAGATAGATAGAGATAGAGATGGAGATGGAGATGGAGATGGAGATGGAGATGGAGATGGAGATGGAGATGGAGATGGAGATGGAGATGGAGATGGAGATGGAGATGGAGAGAGAGAGATAGAGATAGAGGTATGGGTATGGATATGATATGGATATGGATATGGATATGGATATGGATATGGATATGGATATGGATATGGATATGGATATGGATATGGATATGGATATGGATATGGATATGGATATGGATAGACGTAGACGTAGACGTAGACGTAGACGTAGACGTAGATGTAGATGTAGATATAGATATATAGATATATAGATATAGATATAGATGATATAGATTAGATTATATATAGACTATACATATACATATTATATGCATATACATATACATATACATATACATATACATATACATATACTTATACACCAAAAGGCAAAGCATCGAAATTCTTAAAGGGAAGTTCAATAAAATTATATTAGATGGACCACAATTTTCCCCTTTCTGAACTATATAAACCTCACCATAAAATAAATAAGGAAAATTAAAGTAGAAATAGAATTTTAGAAAAGTTAGACTTGATAGACTTGTGGGGGTGTGGGCAAACAAATGGGAATGGAAATTAGCATATAATTTTTCTCAACTATACAAGACACCTTCACAAAAACTTATCATGTACTAGGGAACCAAAAAATGTCATAACCAATTGCATAAATAGAAATATATGAAGTGCACACTTTTCAGATAATATAATAAAACACATTTAATATATAACTATGCAAGCATAAATTAAAAGTTTATTAAAGGGTAAATAATGTAATTTTAAAGAAAGAGTGGATAAAAGAAGAAATGGAAACAAGCAATAATTGGAATAAAGAGAATGACAAGACAACATCACAAAATGCGATGTAATCAAAGCAGTGTTTAAGGGAAATTTCTATCTTAAGACATAAAAAGTGATATCATAAACAAATTAAGGACGTATGGAACATTTTTCTGTTATATATAGATAAGGGGAAAAATATAACCAAATTAGAGTTAGCATTATGGTATATATAATAAATAATTTTGATTTTATCAAATTAAAAAGTTTTGAATGAATAAAAAGAAAGCTGCAAAAAAGAGAAGAAAAGAAGGAAACTGAGTTTTTTTTAAATTTCATTGATTAAGACTTCATACCTCAAATATATAAAAACCTGAATCAAATTTGTATGAATATGGCACTCCCAATTTATAAATGATCAGATGACATGAATGAGAAATTATTAAAAGAAAAAACAAATAAATTCTATAATTATATTTTAAAATGTCTAAATCTCTATTAAATAAATAAATAAGTCTGAGGTGCAACTTCATATATATCAGATTGATTAATATAAAAAATGTACAATAACAACTGTTAGAGGAGATTATGGGAAAATTGGGACACTAATGCAATCTTGTTGGAGTTGTGAACTGTTCCAGTCATTTTGAAGAATAACTTGGAACAATGTCAAAAAGGCTAACAAAAATATGGGCACCCTTTGACCCAATGATACTGATGCTATATCTGAACCCCAAAGAAGTCAAAGGAAAGGGCCTTTATGTACAAAAACATTTACAATATTTCTTTTTATAGTGACAACGAATTGAAAATTGAGTTGATACCCATCAAATGAAGAATAACTGAGGCAAGTTGCAGTCTATACATGTGATGGAATATTATTGTGCTGTAAGAAATTATGAACAGTTCTTCTTTCAGAAGAACTTGGGAAGATTATATGAATTTATAAGAGCAAAATGAAAAAGATCAGAACTGGGAGGATATTGTAAACAGTAATAGAAATATTGACCAAAAATCAACTGTGAATGACAACTATTCTCATCATCAAAATGATATGGGGGACATAGAATGAAAAATTCTACCCACATTCACAGTAATGGAGTCATAATTCAGATTAAATGAAATTTTTTTTACCTTTTTATTCTTGGGTTTTCCTTTCTTTCTCTCTTTTTGGATATATGCTTTTGTTTTCGACATGGCTAATGTGAAATGTGTTCCATGACTGATCATATACAATCTATATCAAATTGTTTGACTTTTTAAGAAAGGCAGAAAAGAAGAGAAGGAGAGAAATCCGAACTCAAATTTTTTAAAAATGAGTGTTAAAAATTTTGTTTGCATGTAATTGAGAAAAAATAAATGATTTATCTAACAAAATACCCAAATAAATACCAAAATAACAAATGCTAAATAATAAAGAGGAGATTAATAAAATCAAAAGTAAAAAATGAATTAATAAATACTAGTTTTATGATAAAATAAAATATAACAAAAAGATTTCATTTGATTGAAAAAGATGAAGATATAAATTTCAGTATCAAAAATTAAAAGGGAGAATGCACAACCATTGAAGATGAAGATAAAGTAATTATTGGAAATTATTTTGCCCAAATATATGCCAGTAAAATTGATCTCAAGGATCAGATGGATTTACAAGTGAATTCTACCAAATGTTTAAGAAACAATCAATTCTAATAGTAAAAAATATCCAAAAAACAAAGAAAAGGATTCTAGCAAATTCTTTTTATGACCAAAAAAATATGTTTTGATAGCTAAAGCAGTGAGAGTAGAAGTTGGAAAAGAAAAATATAGATCAATTTCCCTAATGAAAATCAATGAAATTTAAAATAAAAATTTTTAAATCTGATCCTTGAGATTTATTCTTAGAGAGTTGATTGATTACTTGTTTAATTTGCTTTTCTAAAATAGGGTTATTGAAGAATTTTATTTCCTCTTCTGTTAATATTGGTAGTTTATATTTTTGTAAATATTCATCCATTTCAACTTAATTATCAATTTTACTGGAATATTACGAATACACATAACCTATAAAGGATATATGAAGAAAGACTCTATCTGCATCCAGAAAATGAACTGATAAATAGAAGCATGTATCAAATAATTTTATATACATACACACACATATATACTGATTTATGTCTATTTGTAGCCATCTCTAGGATGAGAGGAGAAAATGAAAGGAATTTACATGATAATTTTCTTCTATATTTAAAGGAATAACAAATTGTATTTAGTTGATTTGCAGTTTCATGGGCAACAATTTTTTTATTATACTATGTTTTGGAAATGCTTATTTAATTAATTTAATAAATTTAATAAAATTTAATAAAATTATTTAATATAGAGAAATACAGATTAAAATAGTTCTATTATGCCACCTCACACTTATCAGATTGATATAAGAGAAAAGATAAATAACAATTGTTGGAGGGGATGTGAGAAGATTCGAATACTAATACACTGTTGGTGGAGTAGTTAATTAATCCAACCATTATAGAGAGCAATTTGGAACTATTCCCAAAGTGCATGTCTTTGTTCCAGCAATACCATTATTAGGTCTATATTACAAGGAAATCACAAAAGAGGAAAGTACATATTTGTACAAAAATATTTATAGCAACATAAGTGTTAAAGAATTGAAAATTGATGGGATATCCATCAGTTGGGGGGAATAGCTGAATAAATTGTGGTACATGCTTGTAATAGAATACTATTGTGCTATTAAAAAAATGGCTGAAGCACACTGATTTTAGAAAAGCCTAAAAAGACTTACTTGCATTGATGTGAAGTAAGCTGAACCAGGAAGAACACTGTACATAGTAAAAGCAATACTGTACAGCATTGAGCTATGAATAACATAGATATTCTCAGAAATACAGTGACCTAAAAGTAATTCCAAAGGAGTCATGATGAAAAATGTCATCCAGATCCAGAGAAAGAACTAATAAGGGTCTGGATGAATTTAAAAGTATGCAATTTTTCACTTTGTTTTTTTTTTCTTTCATGTGGTTCTTTGTCAGCTTTCACAATATGACTATAATGGCAATATTTTGCATGATTACACATGTATAACCTTAACATTTAATAACAGAGAAGATTCAAAGGTCCCTTTGAATGGAGAGAATTTTAAATTCATTTTAATGTACATTAAAATTGATTTTATATGTAATTAGGAATTTTTTTAATTCAAAGCCCAGGAGTAAATGAAGCTTTTCTTAGATGGATAAACAGTATTTATCTAAAATAATAGGAAACATCATCATTACTGGGGAATAAACTTGAAGCTTTTCAAATAGGAACAGGAGTGAAACAAAAAAGTATAAGATCACTTCTATCATTCAATGTTATATTAGCAATGTTAAGAAAAAAATGAAAAATAAAAATAGGCAAGAAAAAAGCAGAATTATCATTCTTTGCAGATGATATGATGATATCCTTAGAGAATCTTAAAGAATCAATCAAAAATTATCTGAAAGGATTAAAAACTTCAGCAAAGTTGTAGGATATACAATAAAATTACAAAATAATCACTATTTCTAAACACTATCAAGAGAACACAGCAGGAAGCAATAGAAAGAGAAATTCCAACTTCAACAGCTTCTTCGGTGTACAGTTAAATTGTTTTTTGGTTTCAAATTTTCTCATTCATTTATTCAACCTTCTATACATACATATCAATAGTGAGTAGGTTTTAGCTTTTTCAGGACTATGAATCTGTTTGCTATAATTACATTGTAATGTAAATGCATGAAGGGATTTTGCATGAGTCAAGTAATGACCTTGATTTATTTTTCCAGGTCACATGGATCCACCTTTAAAAACTCATCAAAATTTCCAGCTTACTAATAGGTGTCAACATTAAATATTCCTTTGGGTTGTCACAATGAAATTTGCTAGATAAGTTAATAAGGAGAAAGAAAAATAGAAGATATAGAGAAATCATATTCCTTTTAAAATTTTTAAAATGCAAATCTTGTATAAATACTTGTAGAAATGGGCCCAGGATACACATTTATATGGAATTAGATTGTATAAAATACAAGAGAATATATAAGGAAGCAAAGTATATTAAACAGAACACTGGACTGAGGAGATATGAGTTCTAACTTCCTCTGAGTCAATAAATAACTGACTCTATGATCTTGCATTCACCAACAGAATTAATTCACCAAGATTAGATTAGATGATTTGTGAAGTCACCTCCAATTCTAAAATTGTATGTTATTTGAAGATATTCCCATCTGTTCTTTTGTACTGACACATAAACAAGGAAGGAAGTTCAGTCTAGTCTAAAAGTAGTAAGTAAAATCAAACTATACTCCGAACTATCTTCCCCAGATGGGTATTAGTGTTCCAAGTCTATCTACATAGGAACTCTATTAGTAACTAAAATCTTAGATAGCTGAGAGTCAGAAAGACCTGTGCTCAAATTCTTCTTTAAAAATCTACTCACTATGTAACCTGAAGGAAGTCATTTGACATCTTGCTCTTCAGTTTCATTATTTACAAAATAAAGATAATGAGGGTATGGAGTCTAGATGGAGGAGTAAAGGGAGGTACTCACTTGAGCTCTCTCCCAAACCACTTCAAATTCCTTTAAATAATGACTGAACAAATTCTAGAATTGCATAATCACAAAAAAGACTGAGATCAAGGTGAGAGAGGAACACATTACAGCATGGCCCACGATTGTGCAAACCCAAACCAGCTTCCATAATCTAAGAGCAAGAAGAAGGGAATTGTATCAGTGGGAATGGTAGTTTATAGACTTCCCAATTCAGAGATTGCAAAGGACAACTTGGAAGACTGACAGGAAAAGTCTGCTGCACCAGGCTGAGAGTGGAGCACAGTGAGCAACACAGACCAGACCCCACAGACCAGGGAAAGTCCTTGGAAGCCACTGAATCAGCACGGGTAGCTACTACCAAAGCTCTGGGTCCACAGGTGGTAAGGGTATCAGAAGGAGATTACAGGAACTTTTTGCAATCACTGAGGAAGGATTCTGTTGCTTTGCCCATACTCTGATCTGGGTCACAATCCCAGAAAGAAGAGGAGTTTAAGACAGAAGAACTTGCTGCCATAGGGGAGCAGGAGACCCTTCTTACTGTTCCAGGACAGAAAAGAGTGCTTATGATCACTTACAGACCAGAGCACAGGTCAGGAGAGGAGTAAAAACATCTACTTAGACCACACTATCTTGAAAGCATTAAAAACTTGCAGATCTCTAGCAGAATCTCTGAAAACAGCTAGAAAAATCCCCAAAAGCTTGGGACAATACTCCCTTCACCCTGGAAGAGTTAAAATCAAGTGATAGACTGGGGAAATGAGCAAAGAATAGAAGAAAAATATTGACCATAGACAGCTACTATGGTGAAAAGGAAAATCAAAATATAGACTCAGAAGAAGATAACAAATTCATAGGTTCTACAACCAAAATTTCCAAGAAAAATATGCATTGGTCTCAGGTCATGAAAGAGCTCAAAAAGGTTTAAGTAAGGGGAGGTAGAGTGAAAATTGGAAAGAGAAATGAAAGTGCTATGGGAAAATCATGAAAAATGGAGTAGTTTAATGGACACAAAAAAATTACTGAAGAAAATAAGATCTTAAAAAAAATCTTGACCAGACTGGGTCAAATAGAAAAAAGATGTCCAAGAAAAACAAAATGAAGATTATAATAACTTCTATCTCACAAGGTTATTGTGAGGCTCATATCAAAAGTGCTTCATAAGTGCAATATATCTCAATTGCTATTATTATTGTAATTGTTGTTTCATTCATTACATCTCTATGTCAAATGGAATGCCAATAGAAGGAGTCGTAGGACAAATTCTTATTTTTGCTTTTGTTGTTGCTCTAATTGTCATATAATTTATAGCTAGAAGGCACTTGAGGTGATTCAGTCCTACTAATGCATGTTATAGAGAAGTAAACTCAGATTCACAAAGCGTAATAACTTGGAGAGAAATTCTAGGCTATTCCTTATAGCTTCATATGTGAAAACAATGCAGTCCATCTTAGCTGAGTCACTATTCAACTTAGCTAAGTCAAATTCAAAAAAGTGAATTTGAATATGAGGAATACTATTTCTTATCAGTTTGGGAGAAATAAATGGAACACTTTGACATAGAAGCTGTAATTAAGAATCAAATCATATTACCCAAACCAACTTACCCAGGCATTATGAAGATGTAGACTTCCATGACTTTCTCTAGGATTACACATTATGAAGTTAAGGGCAGAGGTGGGGGGGGTGAGGATCAATACACTGACAACTTGTAGCTGCAATAAATGCACCCAACTTATTGCTTCTGTGCACACTGAGTGGGTTTTTTGAGGCTTGGAGGATATTTTTTCATTGGATCCTACAATCATAGATTTCAAACTGGGATTGACAAAACCTCTTGAAGAAGGAGAATCATTCAAACTAGAAGACTGTAACATTACAATGAAGTCTATAGGGTGTTAATGTAAGGGAGAAAAGAAAAACAAACTAGATACTAATTTAGTGCTCTTAGAAGCATATTTCTAGCTTTAGTATGTTTTTTAATTATGTTCCCAAATCACAGATCTGGGTTCAAATTCCAAAGCTAATATTATACATATATATAGATATATAGATATATAGATATATATATATACAGAGAGAGAGAGAGAGAGAGAGAGAGAGAGAGAGAGAAATAGAGAGAGAGACAGAGATAAGGGAGAGGGAGAGAGATCTGTAGATATATAGATATATAGATATTTGTGCGTATACGTGTGTGTGTGTGCGTGTTCTTAAGAATATTTTTCTTCTCAAGTTCTTCATCTATAAAATGAGAGGGTATATGATGAGATGGCCTTTTGAGTCAGTTCCTATTCAGAATCTATGAAAAATGGAAAAAATTCAGAAAATCTAATCATCCCCAGATCCATGTCTTTACCATCCATGCCTTGTGATGGTCCACTTAATACCAATAGCTAATTCCTTGCACTTAGCCCTTAAATTCAAATCTAGGTTTTTTTCCTGCAATAAGAATTTTCTATAAGTCCCACATCAGTAATCAAGTCAAACTGAAAAGATTTTACTTAGATTCCTTTAACATTGGTCATTATCTGCTAGACAATAAATTTACAGCATTGGTATTCCACTCATCACTAATACTGGGAAAGGAAATCCTGATCAGATTCAGATAGGTCTCCCCAAATTCAGAGGTACTTTAATTCTATTAAAAATTGTATTTAGTTGAAAGCTTCAAAGAAATTGTCATTATATATATATATATATATATACAATTTACTAAGCAGTAAGAACATGAAAAAAGCAAAACAGATGAATGATCCCATTAATATATATTTTCTTCTCATCTTATTCTATGCCAGGTCCTGGGAATATAAATATAAGCTGAAATATAGGCCTTGCCCTCTTCTAATGGAAGAGAAACTACATGAAAATAGCTCTGCATATTCAAGACAGATACCATATAACTGAAGGTAATTTAAGAAGGAAGGTACTCAAATCCAACTGAGAATTGCTACATTGAGGTAACATTGACTAGGATATCAACCTAAGACAAAAAAAATGGAAAATTTTGAAGGATAAAGAAGTGAAAAGTTTTATAAACATCTAGAATATGGAATACTAAGAAGTCCAGAAGGGATACTAAACTGGAATATCATTCTCAGAGTTTACTTTATAACTCATGAGAGCAGAGATTCAAGGACCTAACTTTCATCTATTATAAAAATTTATAGATCCTACAAGTTGACATTTGGCACAACTATCACATGTAACAAAACTAATAGTGATTTTTGAATTAGCAGACTTTTTTGGACAGTAATATCAAGTCTTTCACTTTTTTCAGTTTTCAGATATTAGAATAAATTTATTGTGATAAGTTATAATTTTTTACTTGTTAATTATTTTGAGCTTTAATGTGGACATTATATAATAAAAGTGTAATAGCATTCTGACTGAAATTAACTTTTCTAAATCAAGTCTTACAATTCAAAGAGACTCATGCCAACTACTATTATTCAGCATGAAATAAAATACGTAGTTTTTTTACTTAAAAATATATTTTGTAACAATATATAGGAAGTAGATCATTGTTCTCCTAATTACAAATTATACTGAGATTTTATATTTATAGTATTATCTTAGGACATGGTAAATCAGGCCAAGTGCTTCTGTTACAATAAATACACTAATTTATATGTGGATGTTTAATCTTGTAAGATAAAGATGCCATATAATAAGATTTTATCATATTTACACACACAAAAATTACCATCTGAAAATATTTGTTCAAATCTCACTCTCTCTTTTTGTTGCATCTAAACCAGGAGTAAATGGAATGAATAATTTAGTACTTATTTTCAGAACAAATAGCCTGGAAAAATTTCATGCACAATTGATGATAATTTGAGTGTGCAATCCATGGTTGGAGCTCATTAATATATTCATTCTGTCTAAACTCTGTGCAAATTTAAATTGTGCCTCACCAAAAATTGCTCAAGTACAAGATACCAAAACATCAATATCAATCATTTTAGCATCAGTGGTGGATTGCCAGGCTGCCACATCTATTATGAAGACATTTCTTCATCCAGTAAGGTTTCTGGGAGGAAATTTAAAATTCTGGGAAAAGAATGGAAACAACAAAAATATCAAATATATGACTAGAAGGTAAAACAAAACTAAGGCAGGGTAGAGTAGGAGAAAGAACAGTGAATTTGAAGGGAGTGGACTTGCTTCAAATCCCCACTCTAATGTTAATTGAGTGGCCTGGAGTAAGACTCTGACTTCTCTGAATCACAGTTTCTTTTATATAAAACGAGAAAGATGGCCTAGATGACTTCAGCTCTAAAGCTGAAAGCTTAAAACATATTTACAGTAGAATTTTAGATCATTTTTATAAACCTTGTTGCCCAGGAAGCCAGTTTCAGCAACGTCAGTACAAATTTGTGGGGGTTTTTTGTTTATTCAATACTGTTTTGTTTGTTTTTTTAACTCAAGGAAAATCCAATTGACAAATCCATAAACATTTATAAAATTCCTATATATTGCTATGTGCAATGAATTATATTTTAAGATCAGGAATACAAAGACAATTAATAGTAATAGCTGTCATTTACATCTTGTTTAAAGTTTTCCAAATGCTTTACAAATATCTCTTAAGTTCCTCACAACAATCCTTGGGACATTTGTGTTAAGATCCTCATTTTATAAATGAAGAAATAGATACAGTTGGTTTGCCCCAAATCACAAATCAAGAAAATGTCTAAGGCTACAATTTGAACTTATGTTTTCCTGATTCACAGTCTGTAACTATTCATTCTATAACTTTATTGTCTTTAAGAAACTTAAAGTTTATGGACATAAATTCCTCAAATACAGACATTCTCCAAGTGCACATATTTTGCTCATTGGACAATTTCAATTCCATCTAAAGGAATGGATAAGCACCAACTCATTGTTGGTTCCCAGAAATGTGTCAGGTAAAGTTATGAAAATGAGACAGTTATTCAATCAATATTTTTTAAATACCTACTATTGCCACACATGGCCCTAAGTTTGAATACAAAGAGACCAATGATTGTCCCTACCATTGATGAGCTCTGGATCTAATGGAGAAGAAAATAAGCAAACAATAATGCATAACAAGTTGTCTACATAATAAATGTTGTTGTTTGTACATAGTGATAGAAAAGGACTGATGACACCTCAGTTTGAAATCTTAACTTGTGAATGATTTGGATTTCAGTGAGGCAGGGTTGCACAAAGTTAGCAGTCTCACTTTCTCTTCCAGAGTCATCAAAGTCCAATGGAAAGACCAAAGTTAATATGAATGATGGCCTGGGATATGGTGGATGATCTAAATACCTTTGATGTCTGTCCCAGTTCTAAACCCTTCACAATGGCTACTGCATATGGTGGGGGGGGGGTGATTAGGAACTCTTCTAGAGGGCTTACTGAGCCCTTTTCAAGGTTGTTTTCATCTGATGTCCCTAGCACTCAACACTCACCTGTGGCTCCAAAGAAGCTGTAGCATGCTCAGTTGTCGCACCCCAGTAAATTATCTCAGTTAATGAGCTAAAACCACATTGACAGGTTCCAAGCCAATTGATGAATTAGAAGAGAATCTACTCTAATCAAGTAAGGATGTCCCCCAGTGGAATAAGCAGAAGAGAACAATTTGTTCCAATGACCATGGAAAGAGAATAAAAAAGAAATAATTAAAAGAATAATGGCACTAGAATTCAGAAGGATTGGGAAAATTTCCTATTAAAAATGCATTTTTGTTGGGACTTAAAAGAAGCCAGGTATGTCAGTAGTCAGAATGCAAGAGGAAAAATGTTTCAAGAATTGAGAATAGCCAGTGAAATTACCTAGAACTGAAAGATGGAGTTACTTATTCCTGAAAAAACCAGGAGACCCATGTCACTGGGTATTCCAAGACCTCTTGCTTTTTATTTCTGTGTAAAATGCAATACTTTTTAAAAACTACTTTCTGAAATGGATGTTTATTTGAATGAAGGAATTTGACTCTGTAAAGCAGGGTCATTTCTCACCTTATACAGGACACCCGCAAAATGATTTTATATCTGTATATACTTCGCTTTGTCCATGTGTATCCAAAATATCTTTTTTGTTAAAAAATAAAAGAAACCAGGGGTGGTTAGGTGGAGCAGTGGATAGAGCACTGTTCTTGGAGTCAGGAGTACCTGAGTTCAATTCCAGCCTCAGGTACTTAATAATTACCTAGCCATGTGGCCTTGGGCAAATCACTTAACCCCACTGCCTTGAAAAAACTAAAAGAAAAAAATAAAAGAAACCAACCATAAATTAGAAACAAATGAAAATGCTAGAAAATGCAATTTCAATACTAAAATATGTAAGAAAAAATTTCCTTCCCAAATGATATACCTAATAGTTGTAAACAACAATTTGAGCATATTAATTGATATTGGTATTTGCCTTAGAAAAGTGCCTTCAAAAGAATTCTAATGAGTAAAGTTCTGATACAGGGCTTAGTTTATTCATGAAAAGAAAAAAAATGTACATCTTCAGGTTGAAGGGAACAAAAAGGTACAGTTCTGTACACTGGTCATAAAATAAACTTGTGATAATGAAGCTTTCTTAAACAAATAAGAGTCAATCAATGAAACTCTTAAAAAGAATACATTTTCTATGGACCAAGGTTATATGTTTAAAAGTACAAATTTGTCGAGTATGTCTTTCAGCACATTACATAAGCAGGTTTGACAAGGTTAAAATTTGTGTTACTAATGGAAACAAGAATTTTCAAGAATTAACCTTTAGGCAATAAGGAATGACAGATATTCAAATATTCTTAAATGAGTATTTGAATCAAAAATTTCTATTCATTCTTGGCCCCCAACAGAACTTCCATCCTGGATTCCAGTGTGTCATACACACAATTGAATTCTTGACAGCTGCCATTCAAAGTAGCTGCAGAAGACCATTTGAAAGTAATATTTTGCTCTGTGTGACATCTCATTTTTCCCCTCAGAAATCATAATTTTTTTACACACCTAGTAGTCTTCCTAACAGGAAACCAGCTCCGCCTGTCATTTTGATTGGGGAGGAACCTTGTTTTCCAGGTCACTGGCTTGAATCCTGGAGACAAGATATTCATGAGGGACCTGTGTGGGGAATTTACATCTCAGTGCAGAGTTTTCCTCTCCATTTGTCTGCAAGCCAGGTCAGTGTGCTTCTCTCTTGTCAGAGTGAAGATAATGGCCTCTGTATTACCTCCTTCTTATTACACACTCAGTGCCTCTGACCATCTTGTGAGACCCCTAAAGCATTTTGATTTGGGGCATTCCTTGTCTTCTCTGGAAGGGCCCCTCATACGTCAGTCCTAATACCTAAAATACAATTTTACATAATTCTTTGGGAGGTTTGAAGGCTTCTAAATTTTGAAGTCAGTGTTTGGTTTTATCTTCCCCCATGTAATTCCACTGACTAGCTTAAGAAAATTTATACCTTAAAGATATCTAAAAGAGAGGAGACACATAAACACACAACAAACAGACACACACACACACACACACACACACACACACACACAAACTGCTTCACTTAGTCCATTTTTTAAATCACTGAGATCAAAAATCATTCATACCTTATTTTTTTAATTTAAATTTATTTGTTTTCATCCATATATACACACATGTATATTTTCAAGTTACAAAATTTCCTTCCACCCTCCCATCCCACCTCCTCCCCTCAGCGGTGAACAGCCAGGTTAGCATTCTACATATACATTTTGATAAACATGTTTACAGATTAGTAATTTACAGTATGAGGAATTAAGATTAAGTGAAAGAGATGTATGAGATAATTTTTTATAAAGTGTTCATCATGTGCTGAATGATCATTTGTGTGTGTGTGTGTGTGTGTTTAGTTTTGCTTTGCTTTTCTTCCTCTGATGGGAATAATATAGTCCATATTCAATCTAGTAGAGTTGTCCTAGCTCTCTGGACCTCTGAGAGAAGCTGCTTCCATCAAGGTTGCTCATCTCTCAATGTTGTTATTGATATGCATTTTGTTCTCTTGGTTCTACTCCCTTTGCTCAGCATCAGATCCTGTAAGCCAATCCATGCTTCTCCAGAAGATGACCATTTATGGTTTCTAATAGAGAAATAGTATTCCAAATTATTCATGTATCTTAACTTGTTTAGCCATTCCCCAGTTGATGGGCAGCCCCTTGATTTCTAATTTTTTGCCACTACAAAAAAAATGTTGCTATGACTATTTTGGAACATGTAGGACTTTTTCCTTTTTTATAATTTCTTCTAGATATTAACCTAGAATTGGAACTGTTGGGTCAAAAAGTATGAACACTTTTATTGCTCTTTGGGCATAGTACTATTTTGCTTTCCAGAAAGGTTAGATTCATTCACAAGTCCACCAGCAATGTATGAATGTACCAATCCTCCTACAACCTCTCCAACACTGATCATTTTCCCTTTTTTCTTATTCTGGACAATCTGATAGGTGTGAGATGATACCTTAATGTTATTTTAATTTGCATTTCTCTAATCAATAATGATTTGGAGTATTTTTCATATGATTATATATAGCTTTATTATCTTCATTTGAAAATTGTCTGTTCATAACCTTTGACCATTTATCAATGGGGGAATGACGTGACCCTATAAATTTGATACAATTCTCTAATTCCTATCAGAGCTCCTAGTTTTGAAGATTGTGTTCCAGTTTTCTGCTTTACTTCTAATTTTGGCAGCATTGATTTTATCATTCATGCCTTCCGACATTCAGTGAAGGTCAATCAATTGAATTTAATAATCAGTTACTAAGTGTCTCTAGTGTTCACTGTGGTTACATTGGATGCAAAGATAAGAACAATTCATCCCTACTCTGAAAGTTTAGAACCTGCTAAGGGTGGGTAATATTTTCATGCATCAAAGATCTGACATCATCTATCCATTGTCCCAGTCAGTCATTTTCCTTTATTTTAGAAAAAATAAAAAATTTTAGAAAAATAATTCTTTATATTAGAAATGAAACATAAGTATTTTTGTGAACTGTGATGCCCATAATTTTTCTGTAATTGTTTTGGTTTCAAATTTATCAAAACTTCACATTGTTCTAGGTTCCATGAGGAAAAGTAATTGGACATCTGTATGAGCTCATATTTACTGATTTCAGTTTATTAACTTTATGTTTCTGCTCTAAAAACTGCATTAAAGAATAGACTTCTTGTCTCTTCTTTAAGGATATGATTTCTCTCTCATCACACTCAATTTGGATCAATGTACCACATGGAAACAAAGTAAAGATTGACAGACTGCTTTCTGTGGGGGGGTGGGGGTGGGGGGAGGGAAGTAAGGTTGGGGGAGGATTGTAAAACTCAAATAAATCTTTAATAAAAATAAATTTTAAAAACTGAATTAAAGTGAACCTCTTTTGGTCTTTGGGATGACACAAGTTGTAAAGTCTTAAAGAAGATAATCTCCCATTAAGGCTGGGTAACAACTTAGTGCAGCTAATACGAAAATGATAGTTGTCTTATCTGAGAGTGAAGGTTTGAAAAACTGTTTAATTCTCAGGCATGCTGAACAGCAATGAATTAGACCATGACTCAAATTTCTCTCTCTCTCTCTCTTTCTCTCTCTCCACATAAACACACACACACACACACACACACACACACACACACACACACACACAATTGTTTCAGCTGTTGGTAACACCTTTTCTATATAACCCACTGTAAGCAATATAGGAATACTAGAGACAACATTACAGAATAATAGTTTGAGAGCAGATGTTTTAATTCCATTACTATAATCTACTCTAGACATCAATCCTTTTAAAGGAGAATTGTCTGTAATTATATAGGTTAGTGGTTCTATATAGCATCCATGTACTTAGTATAAGTACAAGTATTTCATAGATAGCCCTGACCATTATTGGATAACCATTTATTCTTCTGGACTAAACAGGGAACATGGAAGTCAGATTTACTGTGAAGATTACTTTTACATTGTCTATGTATGAAAGATATACAAATGTATAAATGTATACACACACACACACACACACACACACACACACACACAAAAGCTTGCAGAACTAATTGAATACTTCAAGAGGATATGGTCACTTTGATATGTCTATTTTCTCCTGTGGTCTCTATCATTCTTCATCTATGCCTTATCATGCAATGAAATCCTTTTCCATGACCTCCTAACATAATCTTTAATAGGGGTTAAATTAAAGTTCTAAGCAGCATTCCTCTATATATTAAAGATTCTGTTGGAACCATTATAATATACAGGCATTCTATCTGTTTATACCTTCCTTTAAATGTGTGACCATCCCACCCACTTTGGGGGCATTTATCTCTTAAATGATATTTTATGCTATTTCTTATATGTAATATATCTTTTCAATATTTTGCCCTCTCTACCAACCATAAGACTGTACACTACCTTTTAGGTATTATATGATTAGCATTATATGATTTGCAACTATATAGCATCTTTAAAAGAACATTGTCATTAAAATGGATTTTTCATTCTGTTCTCCTTTTAGGGGAACAGATGAGGACCCATAAGTATAAAATGTAATCCCTACTTCCATAATCTTTTGTTTTATTAGTCACTTTTATTTATCTGCTTTTCTTTCTTTTGAAAGAATATCCTATTAGAAGGAGTGTGTCAAGAAATTAATATGGTATAAAAATTAAAATCATCAATCAAAATTTAAAAAAATAGGGAGAAAAAATAGGATTAGAGAATAAATAAGTTAAATGATGGAGTTTTTAGGGAGAAACTTGAGTGCATTAAAACATTTCTATGAGTTCAATAAAATATGCAAACACAATTTTTATAATAAATATGACAGAATATTGGAAAATGTTCACCATCAGCTTCTATGCTTTTTAGAGAACACATTGCACATGACATACATTTCCATCTTTGATGTACAACAGTATTGACTGAATTTGTAATACTTTCATATCTGTAGATGTTCTTTCCTATATTATGCTTTCCAGAAAATCCTATAGGAATGAGTCTAAAGATGTTAGACTAAAAGAATGGATGAATATAACACTGTAGCATTATAGGGAAAGTATAGGGAGTCAAGTTAGAAAGATCTGGATTTGAATTCTGCTCCAGACATTGGCTAACTTAGTGTTCAAGGGAAAAGTCCCACAATTCCTCCTTCATTAACCTTCCTCAAATGGAAAATAGAGTTCATTGTATCTGGAAGGTTTATCTCAGTGAGTTGACTGTGAGTCTCAAAGGTGTAATGAATGCAAAGAGTTTTCCCAATCATATAAAATGCTGTATGTGTCATCTGTTTATTTTTATTTTGCATTTCCTTTTTGTTGTAAGCATTTTTAAAATGTTTCCTTGCTTTAAACAGACCAGGGTAGTTGGTGTTTGACTATGCTACTATTTTGTATCAGTTTCTTATTATGCCCTTTTTATGTTGCATAATACTTAGGGTGGTATAATCAAGATAGTTTACTTTAAAATAATACTTGAAATCCAATTCTATATCAGCAAAGCCAATATAAATTCGTGTATGACATTTTTCCAGTCCACAACAACTTAGAAAATTGGTATGAAAGGCCCATCAATCAAAGGTAATGGTTGGTCCAAAGTACAGCATAGACCTCAACAATGTCTTAGCAGCAACAGGCTTTGCTGGTGGCTGTAACAGTAACATCAGTGGCCTCAGAAACTCCAATCTGGGGGTGTAAGGAAATATGACAAGTAGTCAAAAAAAGGATTAAAAGGATTCCTTTCCAACACTAGGCTCAGAAGTCACCTATATTGTCTATATCCAGTTCTGAGTTGCAATTCTCAGACATAGAGAAGCACTAGTCCTTGAGGTCACAGAGATTTAGGGCAAAGAGTGTTGGTGTGCATTCTCAAGACAGTGGACTGTGTTCCACTTCCAAGACCAGTACGAGCTCTAGCACTTATGGTTGCAGTCTTCCTGAGTAAAGCCCAGTGCATAGGCCATAGGAGCAGTGACCACACCTTTGCTTCAATGTATACAACCTTAGAAGCAATGAAAACTTACAGACATCCCAGAACTTGTCCAGAAAACAGCAGTGCCTCATTA
Organism: Macrotis lagotis; assembly: GCF_037893015.1. NCBI lineage: Eukaryota > Metazoa > Chordata > Mammalia > Peramelemorphia > Peramelidae > Macrotis > Macrotis lagotis. Next base: position 272,170,699 of record NC_133666.1, on the reverse strand, counting down.
GCTTAAGAGCAGAATCCAAGGATAATATAACATTAAAAGTCAAAAAATCAGCTAGAAAATGAACAAACAGTAGAAAAAAATTGATGATAAAAAGCTACCTAAATATATATATATATATATATATATATATATATATATATATATATATACAGAGAGAGAGAGAGAGAGAGAGAGAGAGAGAGAGATGAAGACCCAAATTCTGAAGATGAAGTCAAAGCAGGAAAAAAGGAAAGGAAAGTGGCAAATAATATTACAAATCAGTAATCATCTAAACAATCTGGTAGCTAAGATAAAATGGTAGATGGTAGAATAAATTAGGTAATAACTGATCTTAGTAATCTAATGTTTGATAAAACTTACATCCAAGATTTGGGGATAAGGACTCACAATTTGACAATTACTGCTAGGAAAACTGGGGGAAAATTTGTCAGAAACTAGATATAGGCAACTATCTCACATGACATCCCAAGATAGGGTCAAAATGGATATGTGATATACACATAAAGGGTGATTGGGGTAGAGCCAAGAAGGAGCAGAGAAACCAGGAACTTCCCTAATGTTTCTTGTGTTTCCTTGAGAAACAACATTTATTAGCCCCATATGGATTCTAGAGTGGCAGAACCCACAAAAGAACAGAGAAGCATTTTCCAGGCTTTAGTATATTGGGAAAGAACTTCAAAGAAGAACAGTCTGAAGAGGGAGCTTAGCCCAGAACAGGGCAGGATAAAGACGAGACCAGTCTGATGCTCTCAGCCACAGCAGAGATCTGAGGTAGAGGTCCCAGCTCAGCAGGCCAATAGAACAGCAGGACAGCTTAGGGGCTCCAACACAAATCCCCCATAACCCCTTTTTCAGCAGGTGGGACTGGCTTGGGCAGCTGCAGCACAGGGAGTAAGCCACTGGCATTCCCAAAAGGGAAGGTCAGCAAGCAGATCCCTCCTTCAGCACAAGAAGCTTGGGACAGTACACAATAGCCCAAGAACAGAGCCCAAGATGAGTAAGCTAAGTGAAAGGAAAAACCAGACAATAGAATGCTACTTTATTTTCTTTCTTTAAAAAAAAATAAATTTATTTATTGTTCCAAAAATGTGCAAAGATAGATTTCAACATTCATTTTTGTTTGGTTTTGAGTTCTCCATTTTTATCTTTCCCCTCCTTTTTGTCTACCCTCCCCTTTACAGAGAATAAACTGATATAGGCTATACAAGTATTACCATTTTAAACATATTTCCATGTTAATCATTTTGTGAAAGATAAAACAGAAGAAAAGGTTAAAAAAATAAGATAAAAAAGCATAAAACAAAAATTTTAATGGAACATATTATCTTTGGTAAGAATTTAGATTCCATAGTTCTTTCTCTGAATATAGCTGGCATTTTAAATTGCATAAAAAAATTGTCTTCGAGTGTAGTACTGTTGAGGACAACTAAGTCCATCATATTTGATAATCACACAATTTTGTTGTGCTCTACAATGTTCTTCTCGTTCTTCTCATGTCACTCTAAGTTCATGCTGACTTTACAAATTTTTCTGAAGTCTACACATTCATAATTTCTTAAAGAACAATGGTTTTACATAACATTCACATACCACAATTTGTTCAGACATTCCCCACTTGATGGGCATACCCTCAATTTCCACTTCTTTGCACAACAAATATTTTTGTATATATTTTTGTTTTTCCTTTTCTATGATCTTTTTGGAATATTAGTATTACTGAATCAAAGAGTATGAACAATTAATTTCCCATTTTTGTGGTACTAAATTGTTCTTCATAGTGGTTGGATCAGTTCATAACTACCACAAATGCATTACTGTACCAGTTTTTCCCACATCCCCTCCAAAATTGATCATTTTTCCTTTTGAGTCATATTGATAAGTTTGCTTGGTGTGAGGTGAGTGAGTGAGTGAGGTTTGTTATAATTTCCATATCTCTAATCATTAATAATTAAGAGAATTTATTTATCTGAGAACTTCTTGTTCATATCTTTCAAATATTTATAAATTGGGGAATGACTTGTATTCTTGTAAATTTGAATTAGTTATCTATATATTTTAAAAATAATTTCTTTATTAGAAACACTAGCTATAAAAACTGTTTCCCAACTTTCTGTATTCCTTCTAATCTTGTCTATATGGTGTTATGTGTTCAAACACTTCTAATAAAATATAATTTAAATTAAACGTTTAGCATTTTATAATGTTTTCTATCTCTTATTCGGTAATAAATCATTTTCCTATCTATAGATCTGACAGATAAACTTTTCCTTGCTCTCCTAATTGGCTAATGGGTTCAGTTTTTATGGCTAAATCCTGTACCCATTTTAACATATGTAGTATATGCTCTCAGTTTTCCAATAATTTATGTCAAAGAATGAGTTCTTAACCCAGAAGTTGGAGTGTTTACTTTTATCAAACAGTAGCTGGCTATAGTCATTTACTACTGTTTCTTTTGTCCCTAATATATTCCACTGATCTACCAATATATTCCTCAGCCAGTACTAAACAGTTTTCCTAACGCTGCTCTAAAAAATAATTTTCGATCTAGTATGGCCAGATCAACTTCCTTTAAATTATTTTTTTCATTAATTCCCTTGATACTCTTGGCCTTCCTCCAGATGAATTTTGGTACTATTTCTTCTAATTCTATAGAATAATTTTTGGAATTAAGCAACCAAGATGGCAGAGAGAAGACAGGCACTGTGTTAAGTGCTCCTTTTTCCCCTCAAAAATAACATGAAAGAAACCTCTAAACAGACATTCGATTGACAAAACCCAGAAAGAGAAACTAGGAGAACACCTACCAACAAGATCTGTCTCAGGGGACAATGAGGGGAGATGAGAACAGAGGGTCAGCATAGGGATAGCAGCTGGGGAAAGAAAGAGTGCTCTGGACCCAGCTCTGGACCTTGGCCACCTATGGGTTAGGAGACGCCTGGGGGTGTGAACCCGCCCACATGGGTGCTGGGAACGCCCCAGTAACAGGAGTGGCTCCGCCCATGAGGGAGGAACAGGGGAGGAGCTCGGGGGAGGAACAGAAGACTAGATAAGGGAGGGGACTGGGGAAGAGGAGAGCCTTTTTTCACTGCTATGTAAGCAATAAAGACCTGCTTGTTAGACTGCAACCGGGTGTTCTGTCCAGTTATTGCCCTCCTTCCCCAAAGGAGGGTCCGTGCGTCCGAAGACCGACGGGTCCGTGAGGTCCGAAGACCGGGGAAAGGTATGTATCCAGGCAAAGGCTCGGGATAGGTCCCCGAGCAAAAGAGGACTAGCCTCAGCCTCAGAGACACTGGTGAGTGGCAGGTGCGAGATTCAACTTTAGCCCAGGAATCTTTGACCAGGGATAGGAGCTGCAAGAGGGTGAGTTCCAACACAGAGAGTTTCAGAGCATGCCTGGAGAACAACCAGCTGGGCAAGGGACCTGAGCACCATACTTCCAGCAGAGCCCTTTTCCCAGAACAAACAATAAACAACCCCCCACCCCCTCAGGTTCAGGTGTGGGCAAAAGAGTTCACTCAATGGAAAGAGAGTTTAACTCACTCCCTCAGGGCTCAGCACATTGTTCAAGGTCAGCTCAGATGCTGCTGCTGAGGGCCTCAAACACTCCAAAGAAAGCAACCAGTGCTCCCTACTGGCCAACCCTTGAAATTACTAAGCCAAGTGAACAAAGCCTCTAGGATATTCAAAAGCAAATCTCTGAGAGTCAACCCCAACCCCCCAAAACAAGATCCTAGAAAGATGAAGAAAGACAAGTGAAAAGGGGGATGCATGGAGAAATACTTGGAAGAAATAGATTCTAACCCAGAGGGATCTAGCACTTCTGAGGAGAATATGAATTGATCTCCAGCCCAGAAAGACTTCCTTAAAAAAAATCAGGAAGAAGTTTAAAAGTCAATTGGAAAAATTGGGAAAAAAACCTCAAGAGAAAATTAGTACCTTGCAACAAGAAAACAAATCCTTAGAAAATACAACTGGACAAATACAAAATGAGAATAACTCTCTCAGCTCTTCAATTGGGCAAATAAAAAAATAAAATAATTCTTTCAAATCCTTAATTGGGAAAATGTAAAATTAAAATGATTCTCTCAAAACTCTACTTGGGCAAATGGAAAACCTCAAAAATAGAATTGACCAATTGGAAATGGAGTTAGCAGAAGGTAAATGAAGAAAATTTTTCTCTAAAAAAGGGAATGGAATTGGTGGAAACTAATGACTTCCTGAGACAACAAGAGTCTATTTAAAAAAAAGATCAAGAAAATAGGAGAAAATGTAAACTACCTCATCAGCAAAACCACTGAACTCAGGAACAGATAAAGAAGGGACAAACTGAGAATTATAGACTTTTCTCCAAAAATTGAAGGAAAAATAGTCTGGACTTAATATTGAAGGATTTCATGATGGAAAGTTGCCCTGATATCATGGAACCAGAGGGCAAAATAGTTATTGAAAGAATATATCACCCGGACCAGGAACGGGGCAGGGCTGCCGCCCTAGCCAGGAAGAGCGGCAGCCCTGCGAGCGAGCCCAGCAGCGGCTGCCATGAGCTCCCTGACCCCAGGCGGGACTCCTCGGCCCCAGGTGCTGAACAAAATGAGACAGAAGTGGATGCCTTTATTAGAAGTGAAGTACTTGATCCGGAAGAAAGGTACAGAATGGATCACAAGAGGAGAGGCATAGCTTTGATCTTCAATCATGACCGGTTCTTCTGGCATTTGGCTTTGCCAGAAAGGCGTGGCACCTGGGCTGACAGAGAAAACCTTAAATGAAGGCTTTCAAATCTGGGTTTTGAAGTGATTTGCTATGATGATCTGAAAGCTGAAGAACTGCTAAAGGCCATTCATAGGGTGTCCACCTCTAGCCATGCGGATGCATACTGCTTCTTGTGTGAAATCACATCTATGCTTATGATGCCAAAATTGACATTCAGAAGCTGACCTCCTTGTTTAAAGGAGACAACTGTCAGAGCTTAGTTGGGAAACATAAGGTATTTGTCATTCAGGCATGTTGGGCGACCAGCATGATGTCCCAGTCATTCCTTTGGACGCGGTGGATTGTCAGCCTGACTCGGTGGACATCAACGAGACAGAAGTGGGCGCTGAGTCTGTTCACACTCTCCCTGCTGGGGCTGACTTCCTCATGTGTTACTCCGTGGCAGAAGGTTATTATTCTCACCGTGAAACAGTGAATGGTTCCTGGTACATTCAAGACTTGTGTGAGATTCTGGGAAAGTACAGCTCCTCCCTGGAGTTCACTGAACATCTCACTCTGGTGAACAGGAAAGTTTCCCATCACTCTGTAGACTTCTGCAAGGACCCGAAAGCCATCGGGAAAAAGCAGGTCCCCTGTTTTGCCTCCATGCTGACCAAAAAGCTCTTTCTCCTTCCAAAGTCTGAGTAATTGTTTTAAACATACATTGTGGAGGCATGATCTCCTCCTTCCCACCCCACCCCCCCTTTTTTGTACAATTAGCATCTTAAATGGGATCCAGTGCCTTTAAAATTTTTTAATCAGATGCCCATTTTGGGACAGAATCTCACTGTTCAGTATAGCAGTTTTCAAAGGGAAACGGGAACACTTTCACACAAAATTGGTACTTTTATTAATCTTCATTTTTAAAGCTAATATATTGTGTTGACAACAATCTCAGGGAAAATCATGGAATCACTTTCCTGAGAATTTATGAATGACTCATTTCATGAATGGGTAGCCTAACCAAATTATTAGGTGCTTCTAGCTTGTACTTGTGGCATGTTTGTTTCATCTTCAGTCTGTTTTCTAATGTTCATTAATAGCTTTTATTTAAAGAGTGAAAAATAAAAATCAGCCAGTCATTTCCCACATTTCATATTTTGATTACATTCAATTCAAATTCAATAAAATTTACATCAAAAATAACATTTAAAAAAAGAATATATCAATCCCCTCTAGAAAGAGATCCTAAGATGAAAACACCAATGAATGTTGTGATCAAATTCCAGAACTATCAGTTAAAAGAGAAAATCCTGCATGCAGCCAGAAAGAAACAAAAGGAGCCACAGTAAGGATTAAACAGGACCTGCCCCATTAACATTAAAGGATCAAAGGGCCTAGAATGAGATATTCCAAAGAGCAAGGGAGCTTGGAATGCAGCCAAGAATCCACTATATGGCAAAGCTGAGCCTTGTCTTCCAGGGGGAAAGATGGACATTTAATGAGATGGGAGACTTCCAACATTTTTCTGATGAAAAGACCAGAGCTAAGTAGAAAATTTGGACATCAAACAGGAGGTTCAAGAGATACATGAAAAGGTAAAAAAGGTAAAAAAATCTGTTATCCAATCAGATGAAACTGGCTATATCCCCACTTGGGAGAAAGATTCTCAAAACTCTTGAGAACTATAACTCTATTAGAGAAAATGTACTTAGCCAGAAGTGATGGATACTCATAACTTTTCTGTGACTCAGATAGAATGATTTAAAAACAATACCTCCAAAAAGGGGGACAGTAAGGAGATGGGAGGATGGAGGAGATAGTATGGGTTAAATCTCATTACATCAAGAGGTACAAAAGACCAATTGTAATAGAGAGGAAGAAGGGAGGAAGTGATAATTACCTGAATCTTCATCTCATTAGATTGGCTTGAAGTTAACCTACACACACTCAGTTAAGTTAAAAAACTTAGCTTACCTTTCAAGTATTAAAAGGGGGAAAGGGGAGGGGGAGACAGGGAGGGGGAGAGAAAAAGGGGAACTAACAGAAGGGAAGAAGGGGAAAAGGAAAAGGGGAAAGAAAGGGGAGGGGTGGATATAGGAGGGCAAACACATTGAAGGTGGTGGTATTCAGAAACAAAACACTGGGAAATATGGATAAAGGGGAAAAGGGGGGAAATACAAACAGAAGGAAGATAGCATGGAGGGCAATAAAGAGTTGGTAATTATAACTTTGAATGTGAATGGGATGAACTCTCTCTTAGAACGTAAGTGGATAGCAGAGTGGATTAAAAACCAGAATCCTACAATGTGCTGCTTACAAGAAATTCATTTGAAGCAGAGAGATAATATGGAGTAAAGGTAAAAGGTTGAAGTAAAATATATTTTGCTTCAGTCAAAGTGAAAAAAGCAGGGATTGCTATCCCTATCTCAGACAAAGCAACTGCAAAAATAGATACTGTTAAAAGAGATAAGGAAGGAAACTACATCCTCCTAAAAGGTACCTTGGACAATAAAGTAATTTCAATACTAAATATATATGCCCAATGGTATAGCATCTAAATTCATAGAGGAGAAGTTGAACAAGCTAGCTACAGGAAGACATAAACAGCAAAACTCTACTACTGGGAGATCTCAAACTCCTGCTCTCAGATTTAGATAAATTTAATCATAAAATAAACAAGAAGGAAGTTAATGAGGTAATTGATTGTTAGAAAAGCTAGATATGATAGACTTATGGAGAAAATTGAATAGTGATAGAAAGGAATATTTTTTTCCTGCAGTACATGGCACTTACACAAAAAAAAAAATGATCATATACTAGGGCATAAAAACTTAATGATCAGTTGAAGAATGGCAGAAAGAGTGAATACGTCTTTCTCAGATCATAATGCAATAAAAATCATATGCAATATTGGGCAAGGGAGATATAGACCCAGAACCAATTGGAAACTAAATAACCTCATTTTAAAGAATGAGTTCTTCAAGTAACAAATTATAGAAAGAATTAATTATTTCATCCTAAATAATGACAATAATGAAACAATATACAAAATCTTATGGGATACACGCAAAGTAGCTGTCAGGGGATATATTATATCTTTAAATGCTTACATGAATTAATTAGAGAAAGAAGAAATCAATGAACTAAATATGCAACTAAAAAATAAAGAAAGAACAAATTAAAACCCCCAATTAAATACCAAATTATAAATTCTAAAAATTAAAGGAGAAAATAATAAAATCAAAAGCAACAAAACTATTGAACTAAAAATAAAACCAAGAGCTAGTTCAATGAATAAAAAAACAATAAAATTGGTAAACCTCTGGTCAATTAGATTTAAAAAAAGAAAAAAGAAAACCAAATTTCTAGTATCATCAATGAAAAAAGGTAATTCATCACCAATGAGGAGGAAATTAAAGTAATAATTCAGAATTATCTTGTCCAACTCTATGCCAAAAATAGGACAATCTAAGTGAAATGGATGAATATTTACAAAAATTGAAGTTGCCCAGATTAACTAAAAAGGACATTAAAAACCTAAATAACCCTATCTCAGAAAAAGAAATTCAACAAACCATTATCGAACTCCCTATAAGGAAAAAATCTCCAGTGTAAGGAGGATTCACAAAAGAATTTTATCAAACACTGAAGGAACAATTGGTTCCAATTCTATATAAACTCTTTGGAAAAATAGGTGAAGACAGAACTCTGCCTAACTCTTTCCATCACAATAGTATGGTGCTGATAGCTAAACCAGGAAGAGTTAAACAGAGAAAGAAAATTATAGTCCTATTTCCCTAATGAATACAGATACAAAAATCTTAAATAAAATCTTAGCAAATGAATACAACAAGTTATCACTAGGATGACACATTATGATCAAGTAGAATTTAAACCAGGAATGCAGGGTTGATTCAATATTAGAAAAACAGTCTAATTAATTATATCAATAGTAAATCTATCAGAAATCATATGATCCTATCAATACATGCTGAAAAAGCTTTTGACAAAATACAGTAACAATTCCTCCTAAAAACACTAGAGAGTGTAGGAATAAATGGATTGTTCCTTAGAATAATAAGTAGTATCTATCTGAAACCATCACAAGCATTATATGCAATGGGGTTAGAGTAGAGGCATTCCCAATAAGATAAGAGGTGAAACAAGGATGCCCATTATCATCACTACTATTCAATATTGAATTAGAAATGTTAGCTTCAGCAATAAGAGAACAAAAAGAAATTGAAAGAATTAGAATTGAGAAGGAAGAGATAAAATTCTCAATCTTTGCAGATGGCATGATGGTATTCCTAGAGAATCCAAAAAAAATCATCCAAAAAACTACTGGAAATAATTAATAATTATTAATAATTAATTAATAATAACTTTAGCAAAGTGGAAGGATATAAAATAAACCTTCATAAATCCTCAACATTTCTATATATGATTAGCAATACAGCAGAAAGAGCTAAAAAGAGAAATCCCGTTCAAATAACCCCAGAAAATATAAAATGCCTGGGAGTCTACCTGCCAAGGCAGTCTCAAAAACTTTTTGAAAACAATTACAAAACATTTCTCATACAAATAAAATCATATTTAAATAACTGAGCAAACATCACCTGTTCATCGATAGGTCAAGCTAATATAAAAGAAATGACAATTCTATCAAAACAAAACTATTTATTTAGGGCCCTACCAATCAAAATTCCAAAAAAAAGTATTTTAGTAAGTTAGAAAGAGTTTTAAGTAAATTTATATGGAGAAATAAAAAGTCAATAATTTCCAGGGATTCAAAGAAAGAAAGTGCAAAGGAGATGGCTTAGCCTTAACAGATATAAAATTATATTATAAAGCATCAGTCATCAAAACTGTCTGGTATTGGCTAAGAAATAGAATGGTGGATCAGTGGAATAGACTAGGTGCAATAGCAGGAAATGTTGTTTGATAAACCCAAAGAGTCCAGCTATTTGGATGAAAACTCTCTCTTTCATAAAAAAATATTGGGAAAATAGGAAGTTTGTATTAGACTAGACCAATACCTCAAACCCTATACCAAGATAAGATCAAAATGAATGCAGGACTTAAAAATAAAAAAAACAATATTATAAGCAAACTAGAATATCAAGGAGTAGTTTACCTGTCAGATCTTGGGAAAGGGAAGCAGTTTATGACCAAGGAAGAGATAGAGAACATCATTAAGGAAAAAACCTAGATAATTTTGATTACATTAAATTAAAAAGCTTTTCACAGACAAAACCACTGTAACCAAGATCAAAAGATGTACTAAATCGAGAAAAAGTTTTACAGCTATAATTTCTGACAAAGGACTCCTTTCTAAAAAATATAGAGAACTGAATCAAGTTTTCAAAAAAAGCAAGTCATTCCCCAATTGACAAATGGTCAAAGGATATGCAAAGACAATTTACAGCTGAGGAAATCAAAGCGATCCATATTCATATGAAAAATTGCTCTAAATCACTACTTATTAGAAAAATGCAAATTAAAGCATCTCTGAGGTATCACCTAACACCTCTCAGACTGGTCAATATGACCAGTAAAGACAATGATCAATACTCGAAGGGATGTGGGTTATCTGGGACACTAATATATTGTTGATGGAGATGTGAACTCATACAACCTTTCTGGAGAGCAATTTGGAATTATGCCCAAGGTGCAACAAAAATGTGCATACCTTTTGATCCAGCAATATCACTACAGAGTCTATACCCTGAAGAGATTATGAAAAAGGGTAAAAACATCACTTGCAAAGAAATATTCATAGAAGCCCTGTTTATGATGGCAAAGAATTGGAAATCAAGTGAATGTTCTTCAATTGGGGAATTGCTTAGCAAAGTGAGGTATATGTGTGTCATGGAACACTATTGTTCTAGTAGAAACCAGGAGGGATGGCAATTCAGGGAAACCTGGAAGGATTTGCAAGAACTGATGCTGAGTGAGATGAGCAGAACCAGAAAAACACTGGACACCCTAACAGCAATATGGGGGCTATGATCAACCTCAATGAACCTTCTCATTCCTTCACTGGAACAAATCACAGACAGTTTTGGGCTATCTGCAATGGATGATACCATCTGTATCCAGAGAAAGAACTGTGAAGTTTGAACAAAGACCGAAGACCAATACTTTCAATTTAGAAAAGAAAATTCATTATCTTATTATGTAATTTTGCTATTTCTTATACTTTATTTTTCTTCCTAAAGGATATGATTTCTCTCTCATCACTTTCAACTGAGATCAATGTCTACCATGGAAACAATGTAAAGACTAACAGAATACCTTCCATTGGGGGGTGGCGGGAGGGAAGCAAGAATGGGGGGGGTGGATTGGAAAAGTCAAATAAAGTATTTAAAAAAATAATTTTGGTAGTTTGATGTGTATGGCACTAAAATATAATTTAATTTAGGTAGAATTTTCATTTGTATGATATTAGTTAGGCCTAATCATAATCAATCGACAATTTTGCAATTATTTAGATATGATTTTATTTGTCTGAAAAGTGTTCAGTAATTGTTTTCATATAATTTCTGGGTTTCTCTTGGCAAGTAAACTCCAAATTATTTTATATTTCCTACAGATAATTTAAATAAAATTTCTTTCTCTTGCTATTGGATTTTGTTGTTAATAGATAGTAATGCTGATGATTTGTGTGGGTTTATTTTTTTCAAAGTTACTAAAGTTCTAATTGTTTCAAGTAGTTTTTTATTTGATTTTCTAGCATACTCTAAGAATACCATAATATTATTTCAAAGAATGAAAATTTTGTTTCCTCATTGTCTATTCTAGTTCCTTCATTTTTTTTCTTCTCTTACTGTCAAAGCTAACATTTCCAATAAACTATTGAATAATAGTGGTGATAATGGACATCCTTTTCCACCCCTGATCTTATTGGAAAATTTCTTGCTTTCCCCATTACATATAATGCTTGTTGGTGGTTTTATATAGACACTACTAATCAATCATGGAAAAATTCCATTTATTCCTATGCTCTAGTGTTTTTTTAAAAGACATGGGTGTTGTATTTTGTCAAAAACCTCAGTATCTATTGAGATAATTATATGATTTTTGTTAGTTTTGCTATTCAGATGGTCAATTATGCTGGAATTTTTTCTTCTATTGAACCAATCCTGAATTTCTGGTATAAATCCTACCTGATCATAAAGTATTCTCCTAGTGATAACATACTGTAATCTTTTTGTTAACATTTTGTTTAAAATTATGTACTAATCTTCATTAGGGAAATTGCTCTATAATTTCTCTCTCTGCTTTGACTTCCTGGTTTATATCAGTGTGTATCAGCACCATATTGGTTTCATGGCAGGAACTTATATAGACCCATCTGGTCATGGATATCTTTTCTTAGGGAGTGAATTGATGGCTTGTTAAATTTCTTGTTCTAAAATATCATTATTTAAATATTTGATTTCTGTTAATCTGGGCAATTTATATTTTTGTAAATAATCATCTATTTCACTTAGATTGTCAAGTTTATTGGCATACAGGGCAAAATAGCTCTGAGTTACTACTTTAATTTCTTCCTCATTGGCTGTGTTCTGCTTCTGATCACCACTTCCTTAATTTCTCCTCCCTTCTATCATTCTCCTCCATTTTTTCTTTCCTTTTTTCCCTTTCTGTTCCTTTCTTCCTCTCTCTTCTAATGGTTCTCTCTTTCCTCCCCTGCCCTGTTTTTCCTCTCCTAATTCTCTGTAGTATGTTTTGTGAGCCCTTGAGTGTATATATAATTTGCTCTTTGAACCTAATCTGATTAAAGTAAGATTCAAGTAATTCTCACCCCCCTTCCTTCTTTCCTTCTACTCTAATAGGTCCTTTTTGTCACCTTATGTAATGCATTTTATCCCATTACACCTCCCACTTCCACTTTTTCCAAAAAGATTCCTTTTATTAAGATCTTAATTTTTAATGTCATCTTATCAAAATAAATTTATGTCATTACTTTATGTCAAATATACTCCTTCTAATGGAGATAAAATTCTCAAGAGTTACAAACATCTTGCTCCCTTGTTGATATGTAATCAGTTAAATTCTTTTGAATAACTTTCTTTTTCTTTTCCCCTATTTATCTGTTAATGTCTCTCTTGAATCCCATGTTTGAAGGTTGAATTTTCAGTTCAGTTTTGATCTTTTCATAAGGAAAATTTGAAAATTATCTATTTCATTAAGTGTCCATCTTTTTCCCTGAATGAGTACTCAGTTTTATTGGATAGTTTATTCATACTTGTAATCCAAGCTCCCTTGCCCTCCAGAATATCATATTACAGGCTATTTAATTCTTTAATGTCGACATTGCCAAATCCTGCATAATCCTGACTGTGACTCCTTGATATATGAATTGTTTTCTTTTTTCTGAGTGTGTGCTATATGTTTTTATTGATCTGCTTATTCAGGAATGTTGCTACAATATTTCTTGGAGTTTTCTTTTTGAAATTCCTTTCAGGAGGTGATCAATGGATTCTTTGAGTGACTGTTTTGCCCTCTCATTCTAGATAATTTCCTTTAAAGATGCTGCCTCAGATATTTTTTAAAATGGTTTTCATGTAGTTCAATAATTCTTAAATCGTAAGATCTCTTCTGGATCTAATTTATAGTTCAGTCTATTTTTCTACTGAAGTATTTTATAATTAATCTATTTTTTCATTTTTTAAAATTTTGCTTGAGTGATTTTTGATGTCTCATAGAGTCATTAGTTTCAACTTGTGCAATTCTATTTTTCAAAGAATTATTTTCTTCAGTTAGTATTTGCAACTCCTTTTGCCATTGGTCAACCCTGTTTTTGAGATTGCTTGAATTTTTAAAAGTTTTATTTTCTTCGGTCAGCTTTTTTTCAGTTTCCATTTGCAAGGATTTCTCTTACATTTATTTTATCAATTTTTTCCATATAATTTTTAACATTCTTTTTGAGCTCTTCCTAGAAGTCTCTTTGTACTAAATACCAATTCATATTTCCCTCTGGGGTTTGATTTGTAGTATTCTTTCTGTCATCATCTTCTGAGATACTGTTTTGTGCTTTATTTACAAAGTAGCTATCCATTGGCATCGCTTTACTCTGATTTTTCTTTCCTATTTTGGGCTCTCTGTCATAACAAATTTCTTATGTTGGGTTAGAGGTCTGCAAGCATCCCCCACATTGGGAATGCTATGAGCTTACTCAATGGCCTGGGGCCATTTTACCAGTTGTGCCTGCTGAATAGGGTAAAAGTGGTACATCTGTTGAAGCCCTCCCAGATGGGCTGTTGTTCCATTGGTCTGCTGAGTCAGAATCCAGAAGCCTTTACCACAGTTCTCTGCTGTGACTGAGTCACAGGCTGACCTCCCCTGTATCCACCCATACTGGTATTAGCTCCCTGCACTGTGCTCCTTTCCACTCCCTTCATTGGGCCATGCTTCTCCTCTACCCTAGTGGGACCAACCTTTTCTGAATACCTTTGCAGATATATTAAACAAGACTCTTACAAGCAAATACTAAAAGAGAAATACACCTGTGATTGTCATAGGACAATCTATTCCCTTTACCTTTATAGAAATGGACAATAAAGGTATCCTTGAATTCTGGTAGAGAAGCTCTTCATGCCATATAACCTGAAAAATCTCAATCAGTTTTTAGATGAACAACAGATTCCCCACCTTGTAGAGCTCAGCTGGGATAAAATTAGCACCACGGCCTTTGCCATGTGAAAGGAGTCTAATATCATTCAAAACCTCTTCTTCAATTAGAACTTGAGCTAGAGACTGATTGACTTCAACTTGAGGTAAGCAGGCAGTGGCTTCTGCAATGATTGATGATGGTCCATTAAGAATACTATGGAAGTGTTCATCCCATCTCTCTAGGATAATGTCCCTATTATTAATCTATATGGTTCCATCAGCACTGAGCATTGAGATGCACCATAGGTCTTTGATCCATAAATAGTGTTCAGAGTATAATAAAAGCATTTTGGTTTGTTACTGTCTACATAAAATTGAATTTTATCTGTCTATTTATTGAGCCAAGAGTCCTGCATCTCTCTCTCTAAGCTTTGATATACTTTACTTCTGATGGCATTAAATGCTGCCTTCTTATAAATGGATGAACTATCTTGCTGGTAAACCTTGTGGAGTTCTCGTTTTTCATTTGGCAGCTTTGGTATTTCCCCATCAATTTCATCAGACCAGTCTTGGTGTTTGTTGGTGTTCTATCACAGATGAGTAGATGCAGACTGTACACCAGATCTCTGAAAGCTGCCCACTCTTTTTCCTGCTCCACTGTTTGTAACTGTGTATTGGTTCAGTTTTTCCCCCAAGTTAGTGTTAAACTGTTCCCACCCAGAGAGACACTCTAATCTCGTGTCACTAACTCTTCTGGTATTCATTTTGCCTTGGGACTATCCTTTGGTTGAATGTGAATATTTAGCTTAAAGAGGATGAGACTGAACAGTTCAGGACTCTGTATCACACATTTCCTTTTCCACTCTCACATCCTAACTGTCTCTTCTCCTTACAATCACATGATCTACAAGATGCAGATCTTTACTACCAGGGTACATTTAAGAAGCTTGATTACATATAGGTAAATGGAAGGCAGTGTTTGTGATGAGTTATGTCATGAAATATGCTAGTCTTCAATAGTAGGTGACCATTGTTGTTGTTTTTTCCACTCCATTCCTCCAAAGGAATCCCTGTCATGGCTGCTAATCTGAGCATTAAAGTCACTGAAAATTATAAGTTTTTCTTCTTTTGGTACATTGATGATAAGGGTCTTCATATAATTTTCCTTTAACTTCATCAGTATTCACCACAGTGAGAGTATAGTCACTGGTGATGGTGGCATGGATTTTTCATGGAAGTAGCAATCTCATTGTCATGATTCTGCCATTCTTTCCTTTTGGTAGACATTAAAGAATGTTGACTACATAAGCTTTGCTTGAGTGGATATAACAACAAATCACAGAAATAACTAATAATTTCATTCAAGATTACAATAATGAAACAACATAAAAAACCATGTGACATACAGGTAAAGCAGGTATTAGAGGAAATTTTTATATGTCTAAATGTTTATATAAATAAAGCAGAGAAAGAGGAGATCTATGAATTAGACATGCAACTAAATAAGCTAGGGAAAACAAATTTAAAATCTTCAATTATATACCAAATTAAAAATTATGAAAAATTAAAAAATGAAGGCAAGAAATTGTTGAACTAATCAATAAAACTAAAAGTTTTTTAAATGAAAAAACAATAAAATAGATAAAACTTTGGTTAATCTGATTTTTTTAAAAGTAAGGAAGAAAAACAAATTACTAGTATAAAAAATAAAATAAGTGAATTCATCCCCACTAAAGAAGAAATTAAAGTTATAATTCAGAACTATTTTACCCAATTGTGTGCCAATAAATCTGACAGTCTGAGTAAAATGGAAGAATAGTTACACAAATATAAACTGCCAGAATAACAGAAGAGGAAATTCACTAATAAAATTATTGCTGCCAAAATCAGAAAGAAAACAGAAAGCTGGGAAACAATCTTTACAACTAGGAGTTATGATAAAGGTCTAATTTCAAAAATATTGAAAGAATTGCATCAAATTTATAAGGTCACAGATCATTTCCCAATTGATAAATGGTCAAAGGTTATAAACAGACAGTTTTCAAATGAAGATATTAAGGTTATATATAATCATATGAAAAAATGCTCCAGATCATTATTGATTAGAGAAATGCAAATTAAAGCAATTGTGAGATATCATCTCACATCTATCTGATTGGGTAAGATGAGAAAAAGGGAAAATGATCAGTGTTGGAGAGGTTGTGGGAAGACTGGACATTGATACATTGCTGGTGGAGTTGTGACGGGATCCAGCCTTTCTAGAGAGTAATATGGAACTATGCCCAAAGATCAATAAAAATGTTCATAGCCTTTATTCCAGCAATTCCAATTCTAGGTCTATATCGAGAAGAATTTTTTTAAAAAGGGGAAAAATCCTACATGATCCAGAATATTCATAGCAGCTCTTTGTGTAGTGGCAAAGAATTGCAAATTGAGGGGATGCCCATCAGTTGGAGAATGGCTAAACAAGTTATGATACATGAATACTATGGAATATTATTGTTCTATAAGAAACCATAAAGGATTGGAATGTCTGAGGTCAGATTTGTTCTCAGATATTCCTGACTCCAGGGTCAGTGCTCTATGCACTGCACCACCTAGCCACCCCCTATACCCCCTATAGTGATCCATTAATTGCTAAAAGCAATTAAGCTTTAAGCCCAGCTTCTGGGCTAAAACTAAAAATTTGACAAAAACTCTGGGAAAACTAGATAAAAGCATGGCAGAAACTAGGCATAGAACAACAGTTCATACCCTATACCAAGATTAGGTCAGAATGGATACAGGATCTACACATTATAAAATGTAATTTTGATTACAAAACAATGAAAAGGTTTTGCACAAATAAAAACCAATGCAACCAAAATTAAATGGAATACAGTGTTTCTGATAAAGGACTCATTTCTAAAATTTATAGAAACCTGAATCAAATTTATAAGAATATGTCATTACTCAATTGACAAATGATCAAAGGATATGAGAGTTTTCAATAGTTTTCAAATGAAGAAACTAAAGCTATCCTTAGTCATATGAAAAAAAATCCTCTAAATCATTATTAATTTGACAAGTGCAGATTTAAACAACTCTGAGATACCACCTTACACATATCAGATTGACCAAAACAATAGGAAACAAAAAGGGAAATAATCAATGCTGAAAGGGATGGGGCAAAACTGAGACACTAATGCCTTGTTGGTGGAGTTGTAATCTGATCCACGCATTCTGAAGAGCAATTTGGAACTATATCCATAGGACATAGTATTATTGATCATTTCACCTTGCATTAGTTCAAATAAGTCTTCCCAAGTTTTTCTGAAAGCATCCTGCTCATTATTTCTTATTGCAAAATGATATTCCATCAAAATCATATACCACAATTTGTTAAGCAATTCCCCAATTCTTTTTTAACCTTCCCCTTTCTATTCCTTCTATTCTCAATTATTTATCACCACGAAAAGAACTGATATATACATATATATTTTTGCCCAAATAGTTCTCTTTTCTTTTACTATGATGTCTGGGATACAGACCCAGCAGTGATAGTGTTGGATCAAAGGGTCTAAGCAGTTTTATAGTTCCTTAGGCATTGTTCAAGTTGCTTTCTACTAACACTATACACAGTAACAGCAATAGTATATGATCAGCAACTATGAATGAATCAGCTATTCTGATCATTACAGTGATCCAAAATAATTCTTTCCAGAGTCAATGCAAATTTCAACAATTTTTTCCCTTTATTTTCCTTGTTTCTCTTTCTTTTGTATTGCTGTAATATGATTGGCCTGAAAATAAGTTTTCTATGATTTCACAAATAAATTAATATCATTTTTTTTGCCTACATAATGCATGAGAGAGTAGGGAAAAAGAGAGAGATTTAGAATTTCAATTTTTCCCATGTTCATTTTTATTACTTATTTTTCATTTTTATCCATATGCACACATATATATTTAAAGTTCAAAATTTCCTTCCACCCTCCCTTCAGACCCACCCCATCCTCAGTGGCAAACAGTCAAGTTAGCATTGTATATACCTATTTATGATAAACATGTTTACAGATTAGTCATTTTCAGGATTTGGAATTAGGATTAATGGAAAGAGATGAATAAAAGATAATTTTTATGAAGTTTTCATCCGATTCTGAAGAGTTGATTTTGTGTGTGTGTGTGTGTCTTTATGTGTGTGTTTTGTTTTGGTTTGTTTTTCTTCCTCTGGATGGGGATAACATAGTCCATAGTCAGCCAGTTGTCCTCCCTGAACTGCTTGAGAGAAGCTGCTTCCATCAAGATTGATCATCTCAACAACAATGTTGTTGTTAATGTGTGCATTGTTCTCTTAGTTCTGCTCACTTTGCTCAGCACCAGATCACGTAAGTCATTCCATGTTTCTGTAGAGTACAACCATTTATGGTTACTTATAGAACAATAATATTCCATAGCATTCATGTACCATAACTTGTTTAGCCATTCCCCAATTGATGGGCAATTTCCAATTCTTTGCCACTACAAAAAGTGCTGCTGTGAATATTTTACAACATGTTGGACTTTTTCTATTTTTTATTATTTCTTCTGGATATAGGGCTATTATTGTAATTGCTGGGTCAAAGGGAATGAATATTTTTATTGCTTTTTGGGGCATAGTTCCATATTGCTCTTCAGAAAGGTTGGATCCATTCACAACTCCACCAGCAATACATTAATGTCCCCCACCTATAACCTCTCCAACATTGATCATTTTCCCTTTTTCTCATTCTGGCCAATCTGATAGGTGTGAGGTGATATCTCATAGTTGTTTTAATTTGTATTTCTCAAATCAATAATTATTTGGAGCATTTTTTCATATGATTAGATTTGTCTTTAATTTCTTCATTTGAAAACTGTCTATTCATATCCTTTGACCATTTATCAATTGGGGAATGACTTGTAACCTCATAAATTTGATTCAATTCTCTATATATTTTAGAAATGAGACCTTTATCAGAACTCCTAGCTATGAAGATTGTTTCCCAGCTTCCTGATTGTCTTCTAATTTTGTCAGCATTGATTTTATCAGTGCAAAAACTTTTTAATTTAATATATTAAAATCATTCATTTAGCAGGTTATAATGTGCTCTAATTCATGTATGAACATAAATTTCTTGGTCTACTAATTTATCTATGATGTCACCCTTTATGTCTAAATCATGTACTCATTTTGACCTTATTTTGGTATAGGGTATGATGTATGGGTCTGTACCTAATTTTTGCCACATTCTTCTTCAGTTTTTCACAATTTTTGTCAAATAGTGAGTTAGAATTTCAATTCTTAATGATTAATTAAAATAAATATTTTTTTCCAAAATGAAAAAATAATATTGTACAACTTAGTGACAATTTTTCATTACATTTTCAGCATTATTTTGCTGTAAAAATGACCAAGCCCCATGTTTACATAAGGAAATTTGTTTGATGCAGTGAAAAAAGTCTGGGACCATGAGGGTTTGAATCTTGCCTTCGTTTATTATTATTATCAATGTGATCCTGCACAAATAGTTAACTTCTTTAGCCTCAGTTTCTTTATGGATAAAATGAAGCATCAGATCAAATTATGTCTTCAATCTTCTATCTTTTAATAATCATGATTCTATTTAGTACTTGTGAGTTTATAAATTACTTTCCTTATGATGACCTTGAAACAATTTTTTATTTTTAATAATATTTTGGAATTCAATATGAATAAGAATGTGCTGTAGAAACCTGTAAAGAGAATAAATACTACCTCTGGGCTGCTTTCCAAGCAGGATAGCACCCAGAATAAAGAAGAGATGAATGTGCCACTGTATCTTGCCTTTTTTTAAATCACATCTGTCTGTATTATTATTATTTCAGTTTGAAAGTTTTGGGAAGGATTTTTTAGATATAAACTCGAGAGAGAGAGAGAGAGAGAGAGAGAGAGAGAGAGAGAGAGAGAGAGAGAGAGAGAGAGAGAGAGAGAGAGAGAAACAATAATATACCCAACCCAAATGCTCACCTAAATCTAGTTTCACTTTCAGCTGGACATTGCCACCACAATGCTTCATTGGCATCAGAATTTTAATATGTCCAAAATGAAATTGATTCTTCTCCACATGACCTATTTGTTCCACTCTTGTTTGGTACCAATGAGGAATTTCCTTCACTCACATTCTTATCCTCAGAGCTAAGACTGACTCTCTCCTCTCCTTCACTTTTGCTTTCCAGTCAGTTGCCAAGTTTTATTAATTTCGCCTCCTAAAATTTCTCTGGCATCTATTCCCACATTTCCTACCTTTGATTCAGGACCTTCTCATTCATTTCCTAGTTTAATTATAATAATCTTCTAATTAGAATCCCCTTTTTTTTTAATTTAGGCCCCTTTCAAATTTAGTTTTCATACAACTACTAAAGTTACTTTATTCATACTTAAGTCTAATCAGGTACTTTTACTATATCCTCAGGAAAAAAAATTGAACTTACCAAACTTCCATTTAAGCATTCCCACAATTTTGATCTAACTTGTTTTCTCCAGATTAATTTCTTAATCTCTACTCTTTGTTTGTATTTTAAATTTTTTTAATTAACAAAAATGTGACTCTATGCTCTACCTCAGTACACACACATACACACACACACACACACACACACACACACACACATAAAGAAAATGTAATTCTTTGAAAAATTATGGATCTTCAAGTAAAATATATTCTTACATTATACAATAGATGTATAATTCAGTCTCCCTACTGAGTCCATCAACTTTCTTCCAGGAAGTATTTTTCATGAATCCTCTGGAATAATTTTTGCATCATATTGATTAGAGTTCCTTAGTGCTTGAAAGTTTATTTTCTTCTTCATATTATCATTACTAATTGTTCACCTGGTTCTGGTCACTTTAAGCCATCTCCATCATTATTTTTCAAAGCTGAATAATATTTATTTACATTTATGTATCATAATGAATTCAGTAATTCCCCAATTGTTGAGTATCTTTTAGTTATTGCCTTTTTTATTTGATCTCTTTGTGATATAGACTTAATAATTGTATTTCTGGGTCAAAGGTTGGGCACAATTAAATAACTTTGGGAATATATTTCCAAGCTGCTTTCCATAATAAATAGAAAGAAATCTTCAACTTTACCAACAGTGAACTAGTGTGGCTGCTTTCCCATAACCCTTTCAGCATTCGTTATTTCTTGTTTTTGATTTTGCCAATATTGTGATTGTTTGATAAGATTTCAGAATTGATTTAATTTTCATTTTTCTAATTATTAATGATCTGGAGAATTTTTTCATATGATTATTGATAGATTCTATGTTTCTTCCTTTGAAAACAGACTGTTTGTATCATTGTCCAGTTATCAAGTGGGGAAATGACTTATAAATTTGAATATATACCCCATATCTCATAGAAATGAAACCAATATCAGATAAAATTGCTGCAAAGATTATTTGTTTGCATTTGTCCTGCAGTTAACTTTCTCCCTTCCTTCTCTAATTTATTTATGATGTCATTCTTTCTGTATAAATTTGGAATTTATCTTGCTATATGATACAAAATGTTAGTTTATACCTAGTTTCTACCAGATCACTATCAAATTCTTTCATTCCAGACTCAATTTGCATACCTCACCATTATGTCTCTACATTCCTTCAAAACTCAACTATTGGTTTTTAATCAAACTTGACATTCAATTTCCTATGTCTTCATATTTGTTTAAGCTAACTAACATATGTATAATGATTTCCCTTCTTATTTTTCCCTTTAAATATTCTATTTTTTTAAAGTGTATTTCAGTAGTCACATCTTCCTTGAAGTTTTCTTTTATCTCATCCTGCCAAAGTGTGTCTTTTTTATGTTTTTACTTTCATCACATGATCTAATGTCCCCAGTAGAAGGGAAGTTTCTTGGAGTGAGGAAATTCTATTTTTGTCATTTTTTTTATCTATCCAAAAAAAGCTCATGCAAAATGTTTAATAAATGCGTATCTAAATAATTTGTTGTTTAACTCCCTCATTTATAAATTAATAAATAAGGCTAGGGAGTTTTTTGGAGGTCAGATAAGCAATAAGTAGCAGGAGCAGAATTTGACACTGGGCTTTATGACTCTAAATTCCATATTCCTTGGACTGATTTTGTAAACCGCATTGCAGGGATTTACCAAAGATATAAATCAACCAAAGCAAGGCAAACAGGATGCTAATCAAGTCAAAAAGCAGATGCAGTGCTTCACAATCATAGTCTCTTACATCTACAAAGGAGGAAAAACACATTCTTATATCTCTTCCTTAGGATCAGACTTGATTATTATAAATATATAATGTTCAGTTTCAATTTTATTGCTTCTTTTGCCATAAACAAAAATATATCCAACCCATATACTCTCTTAAAACTAGTTTCATTTTCAGACAGACATCCATCCATGTACATTTCTTTGGTCATTTGGTATATATCTTTTCCAAAAGCTTTATAATACCTCCCCCTACACCCATAATTTACCCCCCAATACATACAAACACACACACTCACACATATGCACACACACACACACACACACATACACACACACACACACACGCAGATGCACACTTCTATTACCCAACACTAGCTGTGAAAGTTTTATCTAATATCACAGAAATCTGAAATCTTTCTTTACTTGATATCAACTGCCATAAGTCACTTCTGTAGTCCATAAGTTCCCTCCAACACCCAGGTGACTCAACCATCAAAAATAATAGTACAAAAAAATCTAGTAATTCCTCATTTGCAGAGAGGCAATTGGTGTCAATCTCAAGTTTAGAGTCATATGACTTCCAAAAGCAAATCAACAAATCTGAGGAATTCACATGGATTGATGGGAAAGTTCGGTCTGAATGTGTCTTTCCATTGCAAGGCACTATATGCACAAAGAAGTACTGATCTTTTGTTTTCTACCTCAAGGAGTTTTTCTAGGTAAGGAAATTTCAAGAAAGGTAAGGGTAGGCAAAATGGTCCTCTTCTTTGTTTCTCTTATTGTGCATGTGGATTTCACCTTAGGTATCTCATTATTCACCCTACCTGAAAGCCAAGCCCCTTCCTATACCATCCTTCAACCTACAGTTTTAATTTTAGGCTCTCTTGGATTCTTCTACAATCCAATGATTTCACAATTGCTATTTCTATTGTATCTTGGGTTCAGGTTGATGGGGAAGGGGGGATTGAAGGAGGGAGATATTCTTATTGTCAAAAGAATTTTTCACTTACCCCTCCCAGGAGTACATTTTGCTTCTGGATGTCATTTTTTTTAATGCATTAGTGCATTGGATTCTGGTAGGAACAATATATGATTAGATATGTGTGGCTTACTGCTTCTCAGCAAGCTAAGTGTGAGGGATAAACATAACCATAGAGATAATTATAATAGTAATGACAGGAATTTACCAAAATATAGTTTTTACTTTATGGCTGTCCTATGATTATGATATTTACATTTTATTAAAATATGTGTGCTGTGGGCTTCTAAAACTCCTGCTGGACAGTTCAGTTATCTCAGAATTTTTGTTACATGTTTCTAAGCCTTTGGTGTTAAAAACAGCAGGAGGAAAGCTACATTCACCATTCCTCCTACTTTATTCCAAGGTCAAATCAGAATTGACATCTCCATGAAGTTCATTTTGAAGCTTCCTGTACTTCCATCATTGAATTATTTGGACATAGAGAATGCTTTACTCAGGAGTGTTTCCATTAGGGAAATAGATTATATCCTAGACCCTCTTAACCAATATACTAGTAAATGCTGACAATGGTTCCTTATACAGTTAAGCAGATGTAATTCAGAAAACTTCTACAGGAATTTTCTCTTTTTTCTAGACTATGGTTTGGCTTCTACAGACATTCTGCCCATGATGCTGAGAATACTGTGATGGAGTGGGGAAAGGACCATCCTGGAAGACTAACTGTCATTAATTGAGTGACATTTAATTCTGCAAATTAATTGCTTCATTCAGTAAATGAGAATGAAAATATCTTATCCACTTTTTTCACAGAGGTAGGATAATATTTGTAAAAAAAAGCTCTGAAAAATATAAAGAAGCATACATAAGAAGCTAGCAAAATAATGCTCTCAGAAATATGTGCATGGATGATTCAGGAACTGACCTAAATTAATTTTTTGCTACTCATTTCAATAGATGTTTATTACGTGACCATTATGTACAAAAAGTTTATAACAAGAGGCAAAAGATTATTGAAGATATTGATGAGATTTATCACTGACTTTAAGAGATCCATGATTCCATTGGTGTGGCCTCCTCTTTCACTGTTACTGATAATTCATTAACATATTTTATACTTGTGCAATTGCCCTTGTCTTTCTCAAAATATAATATAAATACTATATATCATACTGTAGAAACCTCTTTTTGGTCTTAGCATTTTATGTGTTTTACATATACAGAAATATCCATAATAGTTTTTTTTCTAGTGGTAAAGAAATGAAAAATAGAATGATACCTGTCATTTGAGAAATAACTGAACAATTTATGGCATATTAATATAAATGAGTACTATTTTGCCATAGGAAATAGTAAAGGGGAAGTTGAAGAGAAACATGGAAAAATTTGTATGAATTGATGCAAAATAAAATGAGCAGAGAGAGACAGGAGATATATCATAATAATTGAAATATTTTAAAGAAAAACAACTTTGAAAGACCTCTATACTAAATACATTACAATGACTACTCATGACTCCAAAAAAAAATATGATAAAGCATGCTATTCATTTCTTGACAGGAAGATAATAGACTTAATATGCATGTGAGAAATGCACTTCTGTATATAGCCAATGAGGGAATTCATTTTGCTTTACAATGTCGATTTTTTATTGTTTTAGGGTTTTTGGTTTTATTTTTTTACCAATGGGGAATAAGTCAGAGGACTAGAAAATAAATTCTTGTTAACTTAGAAAATCTATTCATGTCATATTTTCAGAAAAGCCTAGAAAGACTTGCATGAATTGATGTTGAGTGAAATGAGCAGAACCAGAATAATATTATACACACTACCAAAAATATGGGGTGATGATCAACCAAGATAGACTTGTTCATTTCAACAGTGCAATAATCAAAGACAATTTTAAAAAATTTGTGATAGAAAATGCCAGAGAAGTATCTGTGGAGTTTAAATGAAGACCAAAGCTTATTATCTTCAATTTATAAAAGTTGTCTTATATATTATGTCATTTTTTTCTCTCTGACATTTTCTTTCTTATGTTTGGGTCTGATTCTTCTTTCACAACATGAGCAATAGGGATCTATGTTTACCATGGTTATAAATGCAGAGTCTATATCAGATTGCCTTCTGTCAGAAGAAAGGGATGAAAGGAGAAAATGTAAAACTCAAAACTTTGCAAAAAAAAAGAAATGATTGGTATAAACTACCACTGTTTGTGTTTGGAAAACAAATAAAATATTTTTAATCATATCATATGTTCAAATGCAAATCTCAAACTATCTTTCTGTTATCCTTCACTCTTATAAAATAAGCTATCTCCTTTATCAGTTACTTGATGCCTTTTACATCTTAGATGAAATAACTTACTTATTCTGCATGATCTCCTTGGCACCCCCAGTTCCTACGAGTACTCAGTGCTCACACTTTTTTATATATTTTGTTTTACCCAGTTACATATAGAAACAAGTTTTAACATTCATTTTTAAACTTTAATTTCCAAATTCTCTTCATTCTCCATGCCTATTGAGAAAACAAGTTATTTGATATAGGTTAGAAATGTGTAGTAATACAAAATAATTCCATAATAGCCTTGGTATTATGGAAAACATAGACCTCTCCAAAGAAAAGATCTCTCAAGAAAAATAAGTTAAAAATATATGATTCCATCTGTACTCAGACAATATCAGTTATCTCTCTGGAGATGGATAGCATTCTTTATCATAAGTCCATCAGAGTTGTCTTGGGTCACGGCACTCACAGTTGATCATCCTTCAGTATTGCTTTTATTTTATATACAGTACCTTTCACACTGCATCTGTTCATGTAAGTCTTTCCAGGATTTTTAAGAGTATCCTGCTTATTATTTATTATATTAAATAAAGTTCCTTCACAATAATATATAGCACAATTTGTTTAGCCATTCCCTAAATGATGGGCATCCCCTCTGCTTCTAATTTCTTGCCACCAGAAAAGAGCTGTTATAAATATCCTTATTTATATAGGTCTCTTTCTGTTTTGTTTTTCATCTCTTCTGGAATATAGACCTGGTAGTGGCATTGCTAGGTCAAAAGGTATGAATGGTTTTTATAGCCCTTTGTGCATAGTTCCAATTCATTCTACAAAATTATTGAATGTCTTGACAACTCTTCCAACAATGCATTAATATCTCCTTTTCCTACATTAAATTTTTGTCATTTTTCCCATTCTGTCCTATTAGCCAATCCAATAACTGTAACTAAAACCTCAGGGATTATTTTAATTTTCATTTCTCTGATTTTTTTACTATGGCTAGAGTTAGTATTGATAATCTCATCCAAACACTGGTCATATACTTTGATCATTTAGCAATTGGGAAACAGCTCTTTTTTTTTTATAAATTTGTCTCAATTCTCTATGTTTGAGAAATGACGCCTTTATCAGAAAAATTTGTTTCAATATTTTTCTTCCCACAGTTACTCTTGCTAACTGTATTTCCTTCCATTCTATTCCTCCCACCCCATTTATTCTATTATTTATTACCATTCATCCTCAAAAGTGTCTTGCTTCTGACTTACCCCTCCCACCATCTGCCCTCCTTCTCATCAACCTCTTTTCTTTCATCCCCTTTCCCTGCTATTTTCTCTAGAGTAAGATAGATTTCTATACCCAACTGAGTGTGTATGTTACTCCCTCTCTGAGTCAATTTCTATGTGAGTAAGATTCACTCATTCTCCCTTACCCCCCAATTCTTCGATTCCACTGCAAACGATTTTATATGAAGTAATTTACCCCATTCTATCTCCCTCTTTCTTTGTCTCCCAGTGTGATCCTCCCTAACCCCTTGATTTCATATTTTAATATATTATTCCCTCATATTCAGCTTCCATCTATGCCCTATCTATATATGTTCCTTTTAACTATATGAATAAATAAGAAAGTTAATATGAATTATCAGTATCATCTTCCCATGGAGAAATATAAACAATATCATTGAGTCCCATTTATTTGCCTTTCTTGTTTTTGCTTCACTTGAGTTTTAAATGATGTTCTGGACCTTATATGCCCCACTACTAGATATTCCCTGCCTCTGATCTAATGAGAGTTTTTTTTTAATTTTTATATTTTATTTTGAATTTTTTACAATTTTTCACCTAATCTTGCTTTCCTTCCCCCACCCCCACAGATGGCAGTCTGTTAGTCTTTACATTGTTTCCATGGTATACATTGATCTAAGTTGAATGTAATGAGAGAGAAATTGTATCCCTAAGGAAGAAAAATAAAGTATTTTGCTTGATTGTTATACTAATGGAATGAGCAATTCCATCAGGGTTGGTCATCAAACCCCCATGTTGCTGCTTAGATGCACAATGTTCCTCTGGTTCTGCTTGCTCAGCATCAGTCCATGCAAATCCTTCTGAGCTTCTCTGAATTCCTATCCCTCTTGGCTTCTAATAGAACAATAGTGTTCCATCACATACATATACCACATTTTGTTAAGCCAGTCCCCAATTAAAGGACATTTACATTAATTACAGAGCTGCTATGAATATTTTATATGAGTGATTTTCATACATTACTAAAATATTCTTGTCTAAGAGTAAACATAATACCCCATTCCCCCAAAAAAATATAGATCCTCATGAGAAATAAAGAGAAAAAAATGTGTTGCAGTCTGTGTTCTGATACCATCAGCTCTGTCTCAGATGGGTCACATTCTTTATGATAAATCCATCATTAAAGTTACTTCTATATTTTTGCACTGTTGCTGTTGCTGATTTTAAATCCCTCCATCCATTCTTTGCCACTAACATATAAAATATTTTCTCTCTCCTTAAACTCTGTCCCTCTTCTAAAATGTGCTGTAGGGTAGCTGAGTGGCACAACAGACAGAGCACCAGCCTTGGGGCTGAGGCCCTGAGCCTACATACCACCCCTGAGACCCAGCATCCACACAGTTCTGTGGTCCCAGACAGGCCACCCAATCCCAGCCCCTTGCAAGAAGTAAAAAAGAAAAATGTGTTATATCTGACTGTTCTCTCCTATGATCTACCCTCTCCACTATCACCCATTTCCCCCTTCCCCCTTTCCCCATTCTTTCCTTTTTACTCTAGATGTCTATACCCTATTGAGTGTGTATGCTGTTTCTTCTCTGAGCTGTTTCTGATGAGGGTGAAGGTTCCCTCATTCCCCGTCACCTTCCCCCCCTCCCATATCATTGCAAAAGCTCATTGCAAAAAAAAAGAAGAAAAAATCTTTTATATGAAATATCTTTGCCTATTCCACCTCTCTTTTCTCTTACTCCAAGTGCATTTCCCTTTTAGTCATTAACTCAAATTTTACATTATATTGTATCTTCAGATTCAGCTCTCTCCTGTGTTTCATCTATAAAAGTTCCTTCTACCTGCTCTATTAAATAAGAAGTTTCTTATGAGTGTTATCAGTATCATTTTTCCATACAGGAAAACATGCAGTTCATCATCAAGTCCGTCATATTTTACCCTTCTCCTCCACTCTCTATGCTTTACCTCAGTCCTCTATTTGAAGTTCAAACTTTCTATTCAGCTCTGGTCATTTCAACAGGAACATTTCAAATTCCCCTAGTTCACTTAAAGTCCATCTTTTCCCCTGGAAGAGGATATTCAATTTTGCTGGGTAGTTGATTATCAGTTGCATTCTGAGCTCTTTTCCCTTCCAGAATGTGATATTCCAAGCCCTCCAAGCCCTTAATGTAGTTGCTGCTAAGTCCTGTGTGATCCTGACTGCAGTTCTGTGGTATTTGAATTGTGTCCTTCTGGCTGCTTGTAATATTTTCTCTTTGACTTGAGAGTTTTGGAACTTGGCTATAATATTCCTGTTGTTTTTGAGGGGATCTCTTTCTGGGGGAGATCAGTGGATTCTCTCAATTTCTATTTTTCCGTCTGCTTCTAGGATATCAGGGCAATTTTCTTGTAGGAACTTCTGAGTTATCTTGGACTGGGAAAATATCACTCAGTCGTTCTGTGGGTTCTGTCCCTCTAAATTTTGGCTGGAGCCATAATTTGTTGGCTTTTGGAGTTTTAGGGGGAAGAGGTTTCTGGGAAATGCTGCTTTCATGCCACCATCTTGGGTCTACCCCCTAATAAGAGATTTTGACTACTCTCCTACTCTGTGCTATGCTGTGAGTAAACACAAGCACTCCTTTCTGCTCTGGATCTATAAGATGGGTCCTTGCTCCCCTGAAGTAGCAAGCTCTGTTGTGATATTGCTCCTCTTCTTGCTGGTACTGTAGCCCAAGACTCTGACCCAGAAGCGAGAATGAGAAAAGCAACAGAATCCTGCCTCAATGATAGAAAAAAAATCTGTAATCTCCTTCTGACCTTTTACCATCTGTGGGCCAAGAGAACTCATGAAGCAACTGCTGATGATGATGATGAAGAAGTGGCTCACAAGAACTGTACCTGTTCCACTAGAGTCAGTCTTCTCAGGTCTGTGAGGGTCTGTTTTCCACTCTCATATGGTGTGACAGACTTTTCCTATCTACTTTCCAAGTTGTCCTTGGCAGTCTCTAGGCTGAGAGGTCTGGAAACTATAGCTGCCACTAATTCAGTTGCTCAACTGCTGGTATTATTAAGGCTCATGCTACTCTGTACTACTGTCTTACTCAGGGGAAACAGAGCCTTCCAACTGATCTTCCAAGTTTTCTTGAGCTAGATAACTGTTGCACTACATCTTTTTGTGAATTCTGCCATTCTAGAATTTGTTTACAATCATTTTTAAAGGTATTTGTAGTGCTTTGAGGAAGGGCTTGAGCTAGTCCTTGTCTTACTCTACCATCTTGGCTCCCATTTTCTTTTTCACATGAGCTATTGCTCACATGCAAGTCAAAGCTGACACTATTCTGCAGCCTATCAAATCAGAAATAATATACCCCCAAATGCATCATTAATAAAAGATTCATGGGGTGGCTAGGTGGCACAGTGGATAGAGCGCTGGCCTTGGAGTCAGGAGTACCTGAGTTCAAATCTGACCTCAAACACTTAATAATTACCTAGGTGTGGCCTTGGCCAAGCCACTTAACCCCATTGTCTTGCAAAAAAATAAAGTATTTATATAAATTAATTTTAGACTCAAAGAAGAAAAATATCTAAACCCTATTCCCCTTAGGCATCAGTATCTGGGTTCCAGAGTCTTTGCTGATACTGTCATCACTCAAATCTTTCAGCCCCACATTAAGACAAATACGAATGTGGTTGTGGGTTTTTTCTGGGGGGGGGGGTGGATCTCTATATTTACATGACTGGCCTTGGAAACATTAAGTCATTAATGGAATACTGGAAAGAGTAATGGACTTGGGGCCAGAAAGACCCCAGTTCAAAAATAATTTCAGTAGTAATAATGTGAAATGGGCAAATCACTTATCTTCTACTCACCTCAGTGTCCACAAACGTAAAATGTGAATATTAATTAAGTCACAGAGTTGTCAAGAGGATCAAATGAGACACTCTTTGGGGGAGAAAAAGTACTAACATAGAACCTGGAACATGATAGGTGCTAGGTAAAAGTTTATTCCTTTCCCTTTCCTCCTCAAGCAAGTTTATGACCTGGGACTTAGATTTTTTATTCAGAATGCTGATGCAATTGGTAGAAAGATCTGAAATTTCAAAAATGGTTAAGTAAAAATACAAGAATTAGAGACTAAGAAAATCTAATCCACTAGAAAATCTAATCTAATTAATTAAAACATTGAACTTTCCAAATATTACATAATATTTATTCTCATCCACATTAGTATATCTCTTCACTTTGTGACAAATAATAAACAAAAATTATGTATCTTTATTTTTTAGAGGAGAAGGCAGTATTTGGAGGATTTGCCATATTGTAAATAGTAAATCTAGGTCCACTTTCAGAAGAGTACTTCAGAAGAGTAACACCATGAGTCATCTGAATGTCAAATTGTTTGCTCTGCTATGTATTTCTTATTGTTAATTTAGTAACTATAAACAAAATTAACTGAACATAAAAACCAATAAGGATGAAATCTTCAAGCAAGGGAAAAGCAAATTAATGAACAACTTGCAACAAATGAGCAAAAAAATTCTATTTATGCATGCATGCCTAAATATTTAATGTTATAAATTGACTTTAATAATTTTACTTTCTTGCAATTTCATTCTTGGTAGTATATAATTTTTCCCTTCTTTCATTCATACAGCAAGCATTTATTATATAAGGCACTGAACTAGGAACTAAGAGGGCTGCCACTATGAATAAGAAGTTGCACCAATTCTTAAAGATTTACCCACTAGTAAGAAAGATAAAGCATAATAGTTCAGATTTTAGCACTTTTTATTTTACTCTGAAACTATGATTTAAAGGAAGTTGAAAACTTCCTCTCTCCATGAAGATTGTAACTGGTTTGCAATTTAGAATATTTTTCAGATCACTGAGATGTGAAGGGGCTTACTTATGATCACATACCCTTAAGGGTCACAGGGGGCTCTTGAAACCAGGTCTATCTTCCCTTACTATGCTGTCACTGTAGTTTGTTGCTGTTATTGTTTGTTTAGGAAACAAAACATCATACAAAGTAGACTGTGTAGAAGCAAAAAGCTATGAAATTCACAGGCAAGAGTAGCTCTTCCAACACCACAGTCATTTATTGCCTTATTGCTGTCATAGATAAACTGGCTTGTCTGCCAGCGTTGTCAGTATCATCTCCCAAGAAGAGCCATTAAACATAGGGGAGAAGATAAACCATCATTTAGATTAAATTCATAAGCTTTTTCCTCTCATCATAAATCTTAGCTACCTGACCTTTACAGCAGGTGCACAGTATTCCCAGAGACTGATTTTTGCAGATCGATTTTTCTTCATAAGATTTGTCCAAACTATATTCTGCTCCATTTTCCCCAAATCATGAGTTCTGAGTGCAAACTGTTTAATGTATCCAAAAGCAAGAAGAAAAGTCTCTTCAAGTAGAGATAAAAGTTCATGGATATAAATCAGAGAAACCCCTCTTGACAACAAGCAGTAATTGCTATAGTGTCTTTGCAAATCACAGGAACAATAGGACTGCATTTTTTATATTTCAAGATGTCAGCTCATTGCTTCCTGTTTACTTGCAATTATTTGAAAATAACCTGGATAACTTTATAATCAAGGTATTTCCTCTTGGCTCCCTGGTATACATCAGACTGCCTGAGGAGAGGATTGACATCCTAAGGTGTCCACAGCATAATCAGTCTTAAGAGCTGCTAA
The DNA here is from genome assembly GCF_037893015.1 of Macrotis lagotis. NCBI lineage: Eukaryota > Metazoa > Chordata > Mammalia > Peramelemorphia > Peramelidae > Macrotis > Macrotis lagotis. The sequence goes on along the minus strand of NC_133666.1, from coordinate 272,137,960 downwards.
TGTTAAAAATCTAACTAATGTTAATCAAAAAAACAGGTTTTTTTCTTAGCTTATTTTTAAAACAGAAACACAAAATCACACTAGTCTGAAGATACAACTAGAAAGGAGTATTTCTTTAATTTGGAAGTAGTCCATAGCAATTCTGCAATATGGGATTGTGTGTGTATGATACATCTAAATTCAAACAAAAGCTAATGTCAAAATTTGGAATCTAATATCTAACTTTGACTTGAGGGACTACCTACCTCCCTGACTTTTTTTCTTCTATTTGTGGATTATCAATTGACATAATCTCCAAATATAAGAAAAAAGTCAAGGGGTAGGCAGATTTTAACAAAATTAAAACTCTTGCTTCCTGGGTTCCTACAATGAACTGCTAAATTTCAGAAAGAAATATGATATTAACTCATTTGTTGCTTTTGTTTATAGTAAATGCTACATATTCTTCCAGGTTTTAGTTGTACAGGACCCCATAGTGAACATCAGCTATTAAATGAACATTGATAGTGCATGTATTCTGTCCTTCACTCAATTTAATTGCATTTTGATTCTTCTTAAATTTAGTTATTTAAGTACCATCACACATAACTCCTACTAGATCATCAAGTCCCTGAGAGTAAGAACTTTATTCATTTGTTCATCTTTGGATCCACTAAAGTCTCTAACTTTGCCCATAATAGACATGCAAATCATTTTTATCAAATCAATGAAAATAAGAAAATCACTCATCCAACACAAACTCTTTCACCTTCTCTGCTCCAGACCTTTATATGTTATTCCTATAAGTTCTATCTTCCTTTCCTTTGTCTATGTGGATGAAAAGCCTTTTTTTTCTTTCCAAGATCAACTCTGTTCCAATCCTCTCTCATTCTTCATGGGCCTTCCTTGTTAGTTGTCTCTGTCTCTCTCTGTGTCCCTCTCTGCCTCTGTCTCTGTCTTTTTTGTCTGTCTCTTTCTTTGTCCCTGTGAACCTCTCTGTCTCTCTTTCACGCTGTCTCTCTGTCTCTGTATTTGTCTGGTTTTCTCTGTCTCTGTCTCTGTTTTTCTGTCTCTCTGTCTCTGTCTTTCTATCTGTTTCTATCTCTCTATATCTGTTTGTCTCTCTGTCTCTGTCTCTAGCTCTGTCTCTCTGTCTTTGTCTCTCTCTACTTTTCTGTCTCTCTGTTTCTGTCTCTGCCTTTCTCTATCTTTGTCTATCTCTCTGTCTCCTCTGCCTTTCTGTCTGTCTTGGTGTGTGTGTGTCTCTGTCTCTCTCCGTCTCGCTCTGCCTTTCTCTGTCTCTGTCTCTGTCTCTCTCTCTCTGTGTCTCTCTCTGTCTCTGTCTCTGTCTCTCTGTCTCTCTCTCTGTCTCTCTCTCTGTCTCTCTCTCTCTCTCTCTCTCTCTCTCTCTCTCTCTCTCTCTCTCTCAATCTCTCCCACCCTCTCCCCCTCTCCCTCTCCCTCTCTCCTTCTCTGTCCTCCCCTCCCTCCCCCCCTTTCTCAAGCAGAACTCCCTATTCCATGCCATCCCATTCCTAACCTTAAAAAATTCTTTTAATGATTAAATTCATTCCTTTCTCTTGTCTAAATTCTTTTTCCTCCTTGACACCTCTGCTGTTCTCTTTCTGGCTACTCTCTCCTCCCTGGGTTTTTCTAATTTTTTCCTGGTTCACCTTCAGCCCCATCTGACAACTCACTCAGTTTCTTAATAATCACTTATTTCTGACTATCTAAGCACTGACATACATACACCCCAGTGCTCTGTCCTGGACTGTCTTTTCTTCTCTCATTTAGCTCACTATGATCCCATCTTCTTTCATGGGTTCTATTTTTATTTCTATGGAGTTGAAGCTCAGGTGCTTATATAAAACAGTCCTAATCTGCCTTCTAAATTCCAATCATGAATTTCTAACTGAACATCGAAAGATGTAGGGAAGTCACTGACATCTCCTATTAAGTTTATCCAAAATGGATTAGATAACTTGTCACTTTACACTTTATCCTCTTCTAAACTATCCTATGCCCGTTTCTATTTCTACTTTCCTTTTATTCACCCAAGTTAATATTCAAGGAGCCACTGTCAATTCCTACCTCACATTATCCCTCATAAACAGTTTCCAAGATGGATTAACTCCCATTTAATATCTTCTTCATGTGTCACTTCTCTGCCTTCACATAACCATCTCCTTAATTTATGTACTCATCACCTCTTACCAGAGCTATTGTAATAACTACTTAATTGACGTCCCTGCTTTTACCTAGATTCCTCTGCAAATTCATCCTCCGTAAAGTTTCCAAAGTAATTTTTCTGAACTACAGGCCTGATTATTTCTATTCCATACTCAATAAATTTTAGTAGCTCTTGATTTCAAAACAATTTTATCAGACTTACATTTGTAGTGCTAAACAATCTGGATTTGATCTACATTTTCAGTTTTCTTTTTCTTTTTCTCTCCTTCTGAACAACTATTGGTTGTATAACCTACATGTTATTTTCTCTCCTTTTGTACATTTAAAAATATCTGTTCATACTTGAGGTGCTCTTCTTTATCTTGACATTTCAGAATCTTTATCTCCTTTTAGGGTTCAGTTGAGATTCCAGATTTTCCTTGGGGTACTCCCTAATATCATCAGCTATTAGTGCTCTCTCTTTCATCAAATGGATTCATTATTCCAAGATGAAGCACAGTGCACTAAATAGGCAGCTGGGTTCTCAGTATATACAGCAGTGGTGCTAGAGTCATAAGTACAAGAATTCAAATCCATCCTCAGACCATTACTAGCTGCTGTGTGACACTTGACAAGTCATTTAACCTCCTACACTCTCAGTTTCTTCATCAATAAAAATGGAGATATTAATAACATCCACTCCCCAGGCTTATTGTGTCAATCAAATGTGATATTTGTAATGCACTATGTAAAAGCTATTATTAATAATGATAACACTGATGGTAAGGCTCTGCTTCTATTATATTGACAACATTTATAGTTTTATGCTTTAATTTTTGTGAAATATAGTGATTCAAGTCTGTATGAAGTTCTATTTTGGTCCATTATAAATGTCAAATTTGATTTAGCCAAGAGGCATTGGGGGTGGGTTTCATTCGAGGCATTTGTTTCAACATGCTATCTAATGAAACCACAAACTTGTTCATTAGGGGTAAAAAATGGTACATATTATTCAATATTGTACTAGAAAATAGATTTATCAAAAAGGAAAGAAAAAGAAATTAAAGGATATAGAACAGACAAAGAGAAAACAAAACTATCATTTTTGCAGATGATATGATGATATACTTAGAGAATTCTAGACAATCAGATTAAAAAATTCTTGCGATGAATAAACTATAAAAACAACTTGGAAAATTAACATCCTTAACAAAGTTGCAGAATGTAAAATAAACCCACATAAAACTTCAGCATTACTATATATTATCAAAGCAAAGTCCAACAGTGAAAAAGAAAATTACATTCAAATCAACTGCAGATAATATAAAATATTTTGGCTTCTACCTGGAATTCTGAATTCAATTACAAAACACTTTGGATGCAAATACAGTCAGATCTAAACAAATGGGAAAAATATCGATTGCCAAAGATAGATTGAGCCAATATAATAAAAATGACAATTCCACATGTTAATTTATTCAGCGCCTTAAAAATCAAACTACAAAAAATTATTTTATAGAACTAGGAAAAAATAATAATAAAATTTATCTGGAAACACAAAAGATAAAGAATATAAAGGAATTAATGAAATAATGCAAAGGAAGAATACCAGATGTAAAACTATATTATAAAATGACAATTATTAAAACTATTTCAGGGGCAGCTAGGTGGTGCAGTGTTTAGAGCACCAGCCCTGGAGTCAGGAGGATCTGAATTCAAATCCAGCTTCAGATACTTAATAATTGCCTAGCTGTATGATCTTGGGTAAGTCACTTAGCCCCATTGTCTTTCAAAAACTAAAAAAAAGCCTATTTCATACAGGCTAAGAAATAGAGTGATAGATCAGTAAATAGATTAGATTCAGTGATAAATAATTTTAATAGTATACTGCTTGATAAAAATCTAAAGATCTCCAGCAAAATTATCAAAAACTGCTGGGAAAACAGAAAAATAATATGGCAGAAATTAGTCATAGACCAATAAACTTATACCCAATACAAAGATAAGCTTAAAATGGTTTAGATGTAAAAGATGCAATTATAAGTCAAAGAAGAGAATTTATGACAAAACAAGGAATAGAGAATGTTATGAAATGCAAAATAGATAATTTTGATTGCATTAAATTAAAAAAGGTTTTCCACAACCAAAACCAATGGAACCAAGAATAGAAATAAAGCAAAAAGCTGGAAAACAAAGGTTTCATTTCTAAAATATATAGAGAACTGTGTCAAATTTAGAAGAATACAAGTCATTCCCAAATTGATAAATGGTCAAAGGATTTAAACAGGTAGTTTTCAGATAAAGAAATTTAAGCAATCTAAGTCATGTAAAAAATACTCTCAATTAGTAATAATTAGAAAACTGCAAATTAAAACAACTCTGTGGCACCTTTTACATCTATCAGATTGGTAATATGACAAAAAATGCAAATAATCAATGTTGGATCTTAATGCAATTTTGGTCGAGTTGAGAAATGACCAATCATTCTGAACAGCAATTTGGAATTACATCCAAAGGGTCATAATACTGTGCATACACTTTGATCCAGCAATACCACTACTAGGTCTGTATCCCAAAGATATTATAAAAAGGGGGGAAAGACTGATGTGTATAAAAATATTTATAGCATCTCTTTTTGAGCTGGCAAAGAATTGGAAATTGAGGGAATACCCATCAACTGGAGAATGACTGAATGGACTGTGGTATATAAATATAATGTAATATTATTGTTCTATAAGAAATTATGAGCAGGCAATTTTCAGAAAAAACTGGAAAGATTTACGTGAATGATGTTGAATGAAGTGTGCAGAACCATGAGAACATTTTACATAGTAACAGAATCCATGTATGATCAACTATGAAAGTTTTAGCTCTTCTCAACAATACTGTGAGCACCAATAATTCTAAAAGATTTGTGAAGGAAAATGCCATCCCCAACCAGAGAAATAACTATGGAGTCTGAATGCAGGTCAAAGCAAACTATTCTCACTTTTTTAAATTTGGTTGCAGGTTTTTGGTTTATTTTTGACTTTCTCTTTGGTCTGATTCTTCTTTCACAAAATGGCTAAAATGGAAATATGTATAACATGATTGGTATATATTACTAATTATCTTAGAGCAAGGGGAGGGAGGAAATTGCAAAAACTATTGTTGAATACTATATATATAAAATTGAAAAATCAATCAATTAATTAAGCTAAATTATTAATTAAATAAAACATTTTCACACATTTTAACATGTTAGAACTCTAACAAAGAAATACAAGTACTGTCTTCAGTAACCTTTTGATTTTCTTTGAAATTCACACTCAAACAATAATCTTGAAATGTTAGTGTGAATTGCACTGTCCAAAATTTACCAAGTTAATTTGATTTATTAATCTTAAGAAGAGTAGTGATCGGGAGAGATTATTCAAACATAGATTTTGATTCATCAGAATGACAAAAGCAGAGAACACTTCTGTTAGGAACCTTCTATTTTGATCTCTGCACAGAAGCTATTGAATGACTCCGTAACAAACATTTATTAAGTACCTTCTTTAAGTCTAACATTAAAGTCTAGCCATGATAATTAATGCCTTTTGAAGGATAAGCATTGCCCGATTCTAAAGTAGAGGAGAAAGTTATTTTTAAAGATAATGTTAGAGAGAGAATTCATTTGTTTATAGTTATCTAACTTTAATAGTACCCTGCCCTTATCACTAGAAAAGACATTTTGTCAACAAGTATTAAAATTGGTAAGCTTGATCAGTCCTTTTGACATGTTAGTACTTTATTAGTGAAAAATTACTGAGAGAAAGACTTACCCTAAAATAACACTAAAGCACAGCTACAGGAACTTGAAAGGAACAAAATACTAAGGACAATTCAAAAACAAAAAGATAGAATAACATTAGCAATACACCTTGGCATCCTGGGCATACATAGTTTTATATTTGGAGAAATGTAGACAGACATAAAAAGGGCAAAGTTAACTTACTCCCTAATTACAATTATCTTTGCATCCTAATTAGGCAATTTCTGAAGTTTCATTAAATTATCTAGCAAAATTTAGTAGAATAGCATAAAATGAATGTTTATTGTTGTTAATCAGTATGATAGAATAAATATGAGGCATTTTTAGAGAACTATATCATTCTAAGATGAAACAAGACAGAAACAATGAGTTTACAAAAGAGAAATGAGAATCAAAATCAACTTCTTTTATTGAACTGGTATTGTCTAGTAGCATCACCCATTTCAGTATAGCTGAATGGGATGCAACTGATACATTATTACTATCTAGTTCACTGACAGTCACCAATTGAATCATGCCAAGCACATATAGCATTAAAGTAATCCCAGGTGAATCAAAGAGATGCATTTGATTTGACAGACTTTACAGACTCTGCTTCACTTTACTGATCACAAAATTAGATTGAATTAGATTGAAAATATTTCACAAAAAATTACAATTAATAAGACTACATCTTTTTTGCATCACATAGAACCAAGATTTCTTACACATAATTAGCACATCTATAATTAAGAAAAGAAACAGATTATCTAGTATCAGACCAAAGAATGATAAATTATTCCAGTTAGCATAAAATACATCATGGATGATTTTTTGAGTTTAACATTTTCCTAGAAGACTTATATTCCATTCATATTTCTCAGAGCTTAAGATCTGAAGTTGTTTTTTAAATATTTCAGAATATGTATGGATAAATAATTCTAGTTCCCCTTCCTTTTTCCAGTGGGGCTACCCATCATTTCCTAGTTAATATCATCAAGGATACCAGAATGCCTTTGAAGCATGTTATTTGCTTTGATTCATCCCAGCAAGAAAAAAAAAACTATCTCCTTATAATATTCTCAAGTGGTTTTAAAAGCTCTTTAAACAACTCAGCATATTCATGATTTGCTATTTATAAATTATGTTCATTGAAAAAACAAAAATGATAAAGTAAACAGAATGCAGAAACTTGGTCTGAAATAAACTTACTTCTCTCATCCAAAATGAACAAAACTATGACTTTCCATTTGTAATTATAGTTCTTAGAACTGAGCACTGCCATCTGAAAATTATTTTAATATTTTTTCCCTGAATTCATAAACCATAGGGAAAATTTATTGGAAGGCAAATGGATTAAGAAAAAAAAACACTGGAACCTATTATTTATTTCCAATCAATGTGTTTGGTTTATTTGTTTTGCTTTTTATTTGTGGGGGGAGGGTTGGTTTGTTTTGCTTTTTTATTTCTCCTTCCCCATCCCCTGGATTAAGCTCTCTCTCATCTGACATGCAATGAGACATGGAGGTGACTGAGGATCTCTCTAGTAGAATATGAGTTCTAACAGGTTCTAGTTAGTTGGAAATACTTTGAGCATAGACTGGGAGAAGATTAACCAAGATAGATTTGCACAGCCAGATACACTAACATTGGTTTGCTTTTTTTAGATTGTTTGACTACTAAGACTCATGAAGTTCACTTACAGAAAGGTGTCAAAGGGTGGGAATCTGAATCAATGTAGGAAATAATCACACTGTATGAAAAATAAGATTTTTTTACAAAGCTATTGGAAGTAAATCCAACTAAGGAGGTGGTGTGGTCCAGGAAATAAAGAATAGCTGATTCTCACACCCTATGTGGCTATTAAAGGGTCAGCTGATCTCCAGAGCCTCAGGTTTCTCATTTGTAAAATTAGAAGATTGATTAGATAGCCTCAGAAGTGCCTTCAGCTCTAGATCTATGATATATGAAAATAATTAATTTCATGAACTATATGTATATACATCTGGCTTTTATCACTCAGATATTACCCCTCCAAAAATGTCAATGAGTAAATTTGGTTATAATTCACCTGAGTTTAAATTCATATCTCTTAAAAATGTCATTGCATTTCTTTGCTGGATATTAATTTGCTTAGGACACAACTCTGCAAAGGACATAAATAAACAGGGATTATTTATTCTGCTTTCTTCCCAGAGGAATATCAATACTGAAAGAATCCTGTATCAGCCCACTGTTACCAAAAATAGAAGCAGAGGTGAACACATGGTATTTGCAAAAATAGGGTGTGTCACATATACATCTATTTGTCTTAAGAGGCAAAGTAAAAGAACCTGTTTTGGAGAACGCACTGTTGGCTGTTTGAATAAACTGTGAATAAAGATTATGACAAATCGAATAAATTATGAATCTTCCTGGAACAGCAAAGGTATCATTTACTATTTAAATAATACACAGCATGGTTAAATAAAAAAAACACTTCTTTTGATTGCTTGAAAAATATCAAGGATATGTGTTATGAGTCATCCTAATGATAAAGAGCAGAACACCTACACAGCAATTCTCAGTTTTATTAAAACACTTAACATGAGGCATGGGAAGAGGGCTGTTAGGTACCAGTACCACTTTTTCCTAGTGTTTTGTTCTTAGGCCACATCTTTTCCTAACATTCTCCCACATTTGTTTTCTGGATCAAATATTTTTGTACATCATCATAGGGTACCTGGTTCTTTACAGGTTTTTTTTCCCTTCGACTACATTTCTTTTGCCTAGTCTATTAATCTGAGAATATGTGTCCATATCATATCAACTTTAATGTTTCCCATAATCTCTGGAATTGTCTTTGATGCATTAGGAAATATGTCTTGAAGCAAATGCATGTTTTTATGATAACCTGACATCTCGTATTCATAGATTTTTGAATCATTATGTTTAATTACTTTTACACTATTTAAAAAAATTACTTTTTATTGTCATCCATGATTCTTAATTTTGTGAGCCATTTATGGTTTTACTAATTCCTGCTCCATACTTGGTACCTTACTCTCAAGCAAAACTTCTAGTAAATTATTACATTTCATGAATCATCAACAAATAACTTTGTTGAACAATATATTTCAAGTGATCTCACTGTTGCATACTGACCTCCCCGGTGTACTTCAAAACTCATGGCAAATGGAGAATCCTATATGCTTCTCATCAATACCTTCCAATCAATGTTGCAGGGAGGATCTGCTCAACAAACCAGAGGCCTTCCTTAGGGTCCCATTATATTTCATGAATATCAATGCAGCACTTTACAATCTATCCTTATTCTATCCTTTTGGTTATATCTTCACCCAACTGTTTTTTTTTATTCACATTCTTCCTTAAGTTCTACCAAATTCCTTTTTTGACACAAACATTGTTCATATACATAAACTAGGAAGAGCCAAAAGAAAATTGTAGATAAATTTCCCTAGTGAATATTAATGCAAAAATGTTAAATATAATACTATCAGAAATTTTTCTGCATTATATCACAAGGTTCATATATACTATGACCAAGTGGGACTTATAGCAAGAATGCAAGGCTGGTTCAATATTAGGAAAACTTTCAGTATAATTGATCATATCAATAACACATCTGGCAGAAATTATATGATTACTTCAATAACTATAAAAAGAAAAAACCTTCAAGAAAATACAGCAAGCATTCCTATTAAAATCACTGGAGAGCATAGGACAAAAATAGGACATTCCTTATCTAAAACTATCAGCAAGCATTATCTGTAATGGTTAGAAGCTAGAAATCTACCTGATACAATTAGGGGGAGAAACAAAGATGCCTATCAACGTTTTTGTTATTGAATATTATTCAGTATTGTTCTAGAAATATTAGCTATAGTAATAAATAGAAGAAAAAGAAAAAAAGAATTAAAATAGGTGATAATAGTAATTTTAAGGAAAAATCCATTTATTCCTGAGCTCTTTAGCATTGTTAATAGGAATGGGTGTTGTACTTTGTCAAAAGCTTTTTCAGTATCTATTGAGATAATCATTGATTTGATATAGCTTCATTATTGATAAGCTGATTATGTTGACAGTTTTTCTAATATTTAATCAGTCTTACATTTATTGTGTAAAACCTACCTGGTCATAATGTATTATTCTAGGGATAACTTCTTGTAGTCTCTTTGTTAATATTTTACTTAACACATTTGCATCAATATTCATTAAAAGGATTTATCTCTAATTTTCTTTCTTTGATTTAGCTTTTTCTGGTTTAGGTTTCAACAGCACATTTGGTGAGACTCCTTCATCTATTTTTCCAAATAATTTGCATGGTGTTGGAATTAACTGGTCTTTAAATGTTTGGGAGAAATCACTTGTGAATTTAGAAATATAAAATTTCCCCTAAGAACTATTTTGACTATATCTCTTAAGCTTTGGAATATTTTTCCTTTATTGTCATTCTCTTGGATGAAATTGTAGTTCCTGTGGTCTGTTGCTTGTTTCATTCAATCTTCAGGATAACATTATTTAATTTCTTATTAATTTTTAGTCTGTCTTTCCATGTTTTTTATTACATCGTGATCTGTAAAGAGGAAATTTAATATTTCTGCCTTTCTGCATTTGATTGTGATATTTTATTTCTTAATACATGGTCAGCTTTTGTGTAAATGCCACATATCATTAAGAAAAAGGTATAATTCCATTCACTCTCCATTCAATTTTCTCCAAAGGTCTATCACATCTAACTTTTCTAAGATTCTGTTTATCTTTTTCACTTCTTTCTTGCCTATTTTGGGTTTAGATTTATGTAATTCTGATAAAGAGAGATTGTGAGCTCCTACTAGTTTTTTCTATCTATTTATTTGAATTTTATTCTCCCATTAGATGACAAATTCCCTGAAGGAAGGGGCTGCTTTTGCATCTCTTTTGATTAGCACAATGCCTGTCACATAGTAAGTACTTAATAAGTGTTTATTGAATTGAATTGCAAAATGCTTTATCCAGTTGCTAACATGCACAAAAAAGCATGATGATGGTGATCTGGCAAGGAAAACAAGATTTCTGATACAAGAACAGATGGCAATGGGCCTGGAACTTTCTCCATTAAGTATCAGTATCTTTAATAGAATTAAGCCACTTAACCCTAAAACCAAGATAAATAGTAACAGGTAGCACTAGATTCAGATGCAATATTCTAGTAAAATTCTGGTTGTCAAAAGAAAGGAATTCAAAAAGAACTGGATCTGATCTACCTGAAACCAAACTACATTCCTGGAAGTAACGGAAACTGTAAATAGTTAATGGAATATTATATCAAATAGGAAGAAATCCAATGTAAGGTATACAAAGACAATTAGTGCTACCCAAAACCTCAATTGGAGCTCTTTCAGTCTATAAATATCAGTAAAAACAGACAGACCTTGACAATGATAACACATTGTAACAATTTGCTGCCCCAAAGGGAAATGATTTAAACACCAAATAAACAAGAAGCATGAGAATAAAGATCTTAGGGAAAAATGTAACTATAACCTCATCTATAAATTGAATAATTTGGAGGAAGTTCACTCCATAATTTTGATCAAGGTGAGACTGAATCTCAATAACTCTGAGCTGAGAAAATCTCAATCACCCTGAGTATTCCTATATTGAACTAGACTGATGGATACTATGTCTGAAAATAGTTTTCCCCTTAAATAATAAAGAAATAAAACATGTTGAAGTTGCATCAAGTCACAGAAATGTTCACATTATTTAACTGCTAAAGGGATAATTAGTGAGGATGTCACTAGTATAGAATATAGATGTTTGCTGAAATACAGTATTATATTTCATCCAGGAGAATTTGGTAGGTTAGCAGAGTGCTTATAAAATTTACAGTACCTGGGGCAGGTAAGTGGTGCAGTGAATAGGGCACCAGTCCTGGAGTCAGGAGTACCTGAGTTCAAATCCAGCCTCAGACACTTAATAATTACCTAGCTATGTGGACTTGGGAAAGCCACTTAACCCCATTGCCTTGCAAAAACCTAAAATAAATTTGCAGTACCTGAGTGTTATATATTGTATAATATCTATATGTATTTTATGTAAATATTATGCATTTATTATGTAATTTGAAAGTTCTTCAAATTTTTAATGGAGGAGCAGAATATAGTCAAGGTTATATGCAGTATATTCATCTCCCTCCAAAATAAATATTCCTCTCACTTGTGGTTATTCAATTTCATAGATGAGGATTGTGACTGGTGGGAACTAGAAAAATAAAAATAGAGAGAGTTGGAAAGTGGGAATAGCAGCCACAGAAGAAAAGAAGGCTCTTAAGTAGAGGTGCCAAATACTTGCCTTCTATCTGCAAGGTGCCTACAAAACTTAGGATATTAAAACATGTTTGGAAAATATTTGACAAATGATATAGAAATTTAATACAACATCAAATAATGTCAATTGTGGTTTTCTATGTCAACATACCACCTCAAGCATTGTTTCTATTTGAATTTGACATCATAGCTGAAGAAGTTTTATCCTAATTCTTTAAAAGTGATTTGACATCAAATATAGTATTTGATTAACTCACCCAACAGACCCAAGAAATTGTTGAACGAATGGTCATTCTATAGAACAGAGAGAAAATGCACACATTTGTAAAAAGAGAGACAGAAAGACAGAGAAGAGATACTATTTCTCCCCAAGAGCTCGGAAGACAAGACCTGATTAAGTCAGAGCTTCTGAATAGGAGAAAGGGTGTTTTCCTTATTAGATTCTTTCTATTTAGTACTATATTTGATCCAAGACAACAAACATCTATCATATTGAAAAGAGTAAAGTCTTAGTTGATGTTGAATTGAATTTGCATACATTAATTTAGACTAATGGTTACTTGTCAAAAGGGTTTCTCTTTTTTGTATGTCTCTTTGGAATGAAGCTTTCTTCTGTGATACTTTAAATGGTCTACTTCCAAAGTAAAAATGTCTTGTTATATTTCAGGTGACTATGGTTGTATATTCCCAAGTTTTTGTATCAAAAGAGTTTCTGATATTTAAATTGAAGCAGAGGTTTGTGTGGGGGATTGAAAAGTCATTTATCAATAAGAATTTATAAAGTACTTACTATGTTTTGTGCTGGAAGGTATAAAACAAAAAAATCCCTACCTTCAAGGACCTTGCATTTTAATGGCAAAGAAAATATATAAATAACTGAGTATAATCAAGGTAAATCACAATTTAAAAGATACTGTCTAATTGCTATTCCTATATGACTCAGGTACTATATATTCCTGTCAATGAGTTTTTTGTTTCCTTAAATATTCATTTAATAAATATAATAAGATGAAGTCTTTATGCTATCCATACCTGTTTTCTTCTCTTTTTAAATGTAAAATGTTATTAAAATGAGCCTCTTATGACTCTATGAGAATAAGGAAAAAGGCTTAGAGATAGAGTCAGATAAGAATAAGTCTTGGATCTATGCTTTAATAGTTATGTGGCCATTAATAAGAGACCTCACCTCTATAAGCTTTTGTTTCCTTATCTGTAAAATTAGGGGTAGGGTCATGTATTTCCTGATTCTATTTCTTATTTTTATTCTTACCCCAGAGGCAAGCATAAATCTAGACTCTAACATACTATAACCTCAAACTTGAATTTTGTGTAAATTGGAGCCAGAATATTAGCCCATTCCCTTCTCCCAGTCTTTCAATGGCCATGTCTCTATGGGAGGAATAAAAAGACAAATGGCATAAGTATTTACTAAATATACTATTTGTTCATAGTACCAACCAGCAAGGGAACTTGCTCATATCATAAGCTGAATTTCCAAACTCAGTTAATTATATTTATTTTCACTATCCAAACCCTTTATTATTATTGCATAAATCACAGAGAAAATGGGATAATCTCTCTGACCTCTCTCTATATATCATTGTAAAAGGGTAGTATGTTAGAACAGATTTCTTTAAGGCCCCCCAATACTCCTAGGGTATAATCCCTCAGAATTGAATGTAATGGAGCTTTGGTTGAATGAATAAAAACAAAAGAATTATGGTGGTATATCCAACCACTCAGTTTGATAAATAAACAAATACAGAATTTAAATCTTAAACCTGTACATAACAGCAAGCTACATAATGGCAAAACCAATCATTTTAGCTGCTTCAAAATTCTGTTCAATTTATACCACAATCTACTAAGCTCTGGTATATACAGGTAGTGGACAAACTAGAGTCATTTTACTCAGGTGTATTCCAGATATGTCAATGTCATGAACAAAGCTCTATGAAAAATAGGAACTCAGTACTTTATTTAATTTAATATTGTTTAATATGAAACCAAATGGGATATGCCAATTTGAGACATTCCATAGTGCTTATAAAATTTACAGCACCTGAGTGTCATATGCTGTATGAGTTCTATATGTATTCTATGTGAATAGTATGCAATAAATATAACAAAATGATGAAAAAATAATATAAATAATAATGATGTCAATAGTAATAACAATAATAATAGTTAGCAACTAAATAGTACTATAAGATTTTCAATGTGCTTTATGTTACCTCATTTTATGCCCATAATAACTCTGAGAGTAGATAATTTATTTTATTAATCTCTATTTTTCAGATGAGGAAAGAGAGGAAAATAGAAGGTAAATGAATTATTATAATCATACAACTAATAAGTGTCTAAATAAGGAGATATTTGACTCCAAGACTGGTACTTTATTCCCTGTCCCAACTAGTTGCCTTGAAAGAGAGAAACTTTAGGTAACACTGTAGTCTCAAGGTAATAAGGAAAACAGAAGTAATAACTCAGACCCATATAACACTTTAGTTTATAATAAGCTAAAATGAATCAGAATCAGATATCCAATTAATTTCCTAGATCTAAGTCTTCAGAAGGAAAAGAAACTTAGAGACCATCTAGTCTAAATAAACTGAACATTGAACCTTCACATATTCCTTCTCACAAAACCCCCAGGGAGAATGAATCCAACACCTCCTGGGGCAGCCTGTACCACATTGGAACTGTTTTAATTGTTTTCCTTTGTATAAAGTCTTTCATAGAACAACCTAATTGAAAATCTGTTCCCCATGTGACCTAATTCAATGATTTCTCTACATCATTGAATATCAAAATACATAAAAATAGTTGTTATTAAAACTAGAACTTCCATTTCAAAGATGCTTTGGAAACTTGAAAAGCATATTATTGGAGAGGACAAGTCTTGATTAATATTCATATATTTTCTTTATGCAAAAAGACCTAATTTTTCAATCAGTCATTTCAAAAATAGAAAGAAGCCATCACTACAAAAGCAGAGCAATTTGTCCATAGCTAATTAACATAATGACCAATTCACTTAACTCTAATAGACATGTATTGATATATTTTGATGGGCTGATTTTTTTTATTTTAAATCTCCTTAAGCACACTAAAAATTTTTTGAGTCAACTAATCTAAAGATATTTCCAGCTAATTGTAATATAAAAGGTATTTGTCAAATTTTGCATCCAAAAGGGATTCAATCTTAAGTCTTTTTAAAAAGAATTTATGCTTTCTGAATTCTTTATTATTTTTTCTGCCTTTATATATTTTATAAATTTACCAATTAAGAAAGTTTCTATTGTAGTAGAGAACAGAAGACCTAGATCCAGGAAATAATAATAATAATAACTAATAATAATAATATTTATATAATACTTCAAGATTTGAAAATTTTCTTATTCATTTATTATCTCATTTAATCCTTACAACCTCCTTGAGAGTCAGGGGCTATTATTATCTCCATCTTACAAATGGAAAAAAAAACTATGCAAACAGAAGATAAGTAATTAGCCCAAGATTAAAAGTAAGTGTTTGAGACTGTAATGGAACTGAGGTTTCTCTGACTCCCTTTATGAGTTTGACTTCTGAATCTAATACATCGTGGTTATGTAATTGTGAGTAAGTCAATGAGGCAATGGGGTTAAGTGGCTTGCCCAAGGCCGCACAGCTAGGGAATTATTAAGTGTCTGAGGCCAGATTTGAACTCAGGTACTCCTGACTCCAGGGCCGGTGCCCTATCCACTGAGAACCTAGCCACCCATAACTGAATTTTTGTAAATTTGGTTTCTTTATTTAAAAGAGACTGACATTTACCCAGAATAATAACTAGTTATTTCAGGACTTGATACTTGCTAAACTAAGTTTTTTTCCCTAAGGAAGGAGCAGAAAATGAAACTTAAAATCATCATTTTGAGAGAAACTTAGCTAAATGGTAGTGGGAATGGAAGAACATTGAACATTGTCTCTATGGATAAAGATACTGGATACCATGAAGAGAATGATGGGAAGATCATATAGAAGCAAGGGTGCTAAGCTCATTTGTTTCTAGCTGATGAAGGAATATAAATACCATCAGTGCCCTTTTAAATTTACTACCCTGGGGCAGTCATTGTCACTTTGTCTTAGTTATGGCTGACACAATTTCACTATATTCTTTATTGAAAAGTTCTTTTGGGGAGGCTAGGTGGCACAGTGGATAGGGCACCGGCCCTGGAGTCAGGAGTACCTGAGTTCAAATCTGGCCTCAGACACTTAATAATTCCCTACCTGTGTGGCCTTGGGCAAGCCACTTAACCCCATTGCCTTGCAAAAAAAAAAAAACTAAATAAAAATAAGAATAATAAGAATGACTCAAATGTGTATTAGGTACTTTGAGATCTTATGCATATAAACATAATTGTGTTATATATGTGTCTACACATGTTTAAATGTATAGAAATGCTTGTATATGTATGGGTGTTTGTATATTTGTGTGTCTATGTATATGTAAATGCATATGTATGGATGAATTGTTCATAGGGTAATGCAAAGTTCAGTAAAACAACTAAAATACCATCCAAAGCATACAGAGAAGGATTGTGCATGTGATATAGCATTTTAATCTATTGTCCAAACTGATACTTTTAGATAGTCTTCAGCTGAAGTTCCTGCATTTCCATCCCAGATTTCAGATCATTTATTTCTTAGGGCTACATAAGGTTTTGAGTCAGATGGATTTCAGAAACAGGTTTCACACAGACCAACAACCACTGACTTAAGATCATAATCTTAAATTCTAAATCAATAAGTGACCTCATAGTCCATCTGATTTTCTTTATTAGAGATAAGGAAATTGTTCAAGATTATAGAGATTGCAAATGACAAAGGAGGCTTCTGAACCTAGGTCCTCTGATTTGAGAGCTAAAGAGTTTTTCCATTATACCATAGCACTTTTTTAGGCAAATAGACCTCAGCCACTTCCACACATACTAATATTGGTTTCTGTGGGCGATACTAGAGTTGGTTCAATGGTCTTTCATGTTTTAAACTGTTCTTTAGGCAGCAGCCTGTCTGGTAAATACACACATGGTTTGGAATTAGAAAGATTTAATACTTTCAAGCTGTGTGTGACTCTGTGCAAGTCACTTTAACTATGCTTGCTTCAGTTCCCTCATCTGTAAAAATGAACTGAAGAAAGAAATGCCAAGAAAACTACAAATGGTGTCACAAAGAATTGAAAATGACTGAACAATTGCATTCTTTATGGAATTTATATGTATATGTATTTAAATTTATACGGCTTGTAAAGATACATATATACAAATATGCCTTTATGGAACAATATTTTATTTCCATATAGGAGTCATCAAATGTAGGAATTCTTAATCAGCTCAATCACCCTGTCTGAACACAATGAGCTAGAAAACTGTAGAAAAATATCTACATTTTAAGCCCCATTAAAAAAAAGGCATTGGCATATTTGATGGAGATATAATCAGAGAACACTAAATTAAATCCTCTTGAATTCAGGTAGCTCTTTGAGCCAATCCAAACAAAGACTTAAAGAAAGGGTCAAGAAAGTATTCCTCTCCTAACTCAAACTTGGCAAGATGTGTTATTTCTGCCTTATTGATCTTGAATAGGATCATTGGAGAACACATTTTTAATGGGCTTACATTAGATGCTTAACAATAGTCTCTTTTGCATTATGATTATATTTTATGCTTATTTAAGAGAGGTTTTTCAACTGTTCTGGCTATCTATATTTATGTAGGCTGTTTAATTTGGAGATAGCTCTTTTTAAATGTTGTTCAGTCATTTCAGTCAAGTCCATCTCTTCATGACCCCATTTTGGGGTCTTCTTGGCAGATACTAGACTGGTTTGATTAGAGAGGGATTTTTTCCTTGGTTTTTGAGGACTTTTTACCATAACAAAAGAAGAAATGCTTTTTGGATTTGTGAAATATACCTTTTGGTGAAACCTGTACAATGGAGAGACTACAAAGGATTGCAAAGTGCTTTTCAGTCATTTATAAATTCCTCAAGGGTGTGTCTGCACAATCAGAAGAATGCCACTTGAATGTACACTGTTTGAGTAGTGACTCCAGGGAGACTTGTGTCTATCAAATTTGACTGTTCATTGGAATTTGTGGGTGATTTAATAGCACCACAGACCACTTCAAACTAGATTTTCAAAGTGTTAAAGGAAAAAAATAGGTATCACATATGCTTGGGGCACAATTTATCTGGATTCATGAAGGGATTATGTTAAGAAATCATTATACACATATTCTTCCAGAATTGAAACATGTTCAGTAAAGCCATCACTACTTAAAATATTAATCTCTTATGACATTATTATTCATGTTAACTTTCCTAGTTTTTATTCAAAATATGTTTACTTAGGATATTTCATGAAAGAGAGGCAGCCTGGCATAGAAGAGAGGTCAGTCTTAGAGTCAGGAAGTGCTAGGTTCACATTCTTTTCCTGACACCTTCTGATGTATGAGCTTCAATAAATAAAGGATAACCACCCCTCCCATCACACACAAACATGTGAACAACACACACACACACACACACACGCACGCACGCACGCAAGCACAGAATTTTCTCCTTGACTGCAGAGATAAGTAGTTAATGTGCATTTATGAAGGGAATTTTCACATTGAGAGTTCCCTCAAACCAATAAATTTTCAGATCTTGGTCAAAGAATAAAAACAAATTAAAAAATCAATCTATAATTGGAGATCTCATAAAAGCTGTATCAGGCAGTCAATTAATTTTAATGTTTCTGCAATTACAACCAAGAGCAAGTAAGGGGAGACTGTATATGAGAAGGCATCTTTTGATCCACCAAAGTAAACTATATATTGAAGATATTTGTAAAACTCTAAAATAAGCCTATAAATCTATGGTCATAGGTAACTTTAAAATACATCTATATACTTTAAAAGGTAGCTCTTTGGGGTAGACTCACCTACGTAATAAGATACTAATTTGCTTACCCACGTTAAGTATTATACTCAAAAGGATAATCTACAAAGTAGAATATCTTCTAGGGCACATGAGAATTGCACAATTTGAGTATTAGAGCAGCTCAGAACATCTTTAGCAAATGAAGTCCCATGAATGGAGCTATCTTAAAATAAGCAGCAGAACAGCCAAGAAGAAATTTCGGCCTTCTATTTCCCTCCTCATGGGCTTAAGTCACAAGCTTGACATTATGTGAATGTAGTTTGCTGTGGTTTAATTACTATCATTATTATTATTGCAGATACAGTCATAATTATCTCTTCCTACTGTCTCATTATGTTTTGATCAATTCACATAATAAAAGTTTACTGTAAATATAAGGTTAGGTAACATTCAAGAAAACATGTAATTATGGAATATATAATCATATACAATCTAAACAGCTGAACATTTTCCAACATTTCTAACAATTAAATGTTTAGAAAGTAAGGAATTAGTGGCTTTTTAATAACATGGATGCTGCTCTGGAGGCAATGACTACAGAAGGCTTTATTTGTTGACCTAAAATTGCTTTACTTCTGTTATATTAATAACATCTAGGTTTCTCAAAAACCTGCTGGCAAAAAATCTTTGCAGCTTTATTAATGATTCATATGGCAGTTTCTGAAGAGACAAGTCCCACAGAGAAGGAGCACTTGATTAATGACCTGGAAACACTTTTCCTTTTCAGCTGATTAAATAAAATTGACTGGATTTTTACATTTTTATAATAAAATGACCTGCAGGGCTGAGATGACACAGTGAAAGCAGCATGTTCACTCTTCAGCAGATTTTTATTTTGTCACTTGTAAAAATGAAAGGGCTAACCACCCAAGCAGAAAAATGCACTTTATCACCGTCCACTGCCAACACACTGACAAACGTCGCATACAAATACCACAACATGGAGGAACTTATATGGCTGTTATAGTAAGCCTGATTTTGTCTAATGATGACAAAAGATTCTTCACTTTTTAGGACAGAAAAACAGATATCATTTAATTCTTATTTAAAAGCAAAATGCTAACATAAAAATTCTCAAACCAACACCTGGTATCTGAAGAAATATAATGGTCATGTATAAACAATACCGTTCTAAGCCATTCCTGAAATAGACTAGCTTATAATTTTTCTCACTTTTAGAAAAAAAAGGGAAGGGGAATATGTACTTTTTGAGACAAGCATTTTCTTTGTTATTGAAAGTCTACATTTTTTCATTTAGAGTAGATCTCAGATTTGCATGTTTCATTTATAGTCAAGCGCAGAACCAATGGGTTTCATCCTGAGCTCCATTACTCTTCAGTACACATTATTCCATTCCTTCCTGCATTTTTTAGTGGGTGCAGAATAGTCTTGTGCTATTCAAATTTCCTTTCCTTTGTATGCAAAGGTCTTTCTCTTCATCACTTACAATAATTATTATTTCTAAATTATATTACTAAATTTAACCTCCATTTGCTTTAGAGCTTATAGTTTGTAGTTGTTTTTTTATTTTATTTTTTCTTTCATTTTCTACATACAGTAGTTCCATGCAATTCCATTATATACTATATTACAGTAGTAAGGTTTTTTGGTCCTGTCCTGGGCTTTGGGGAGATTGATGATCTTTAGGATCTACTCATCCTGATGTCAAAATTAGTACAACCGGTTTGCATAATGAACAGATTTTCTTTTAATATTATTAGGGGTTTTTTCTCTTTTTTAGACTGTCCTTCATTTGTGTATATAGTATTCCCAAACTATTGTTCCCTCTTTTCTTTCTTTTGTAGTATTTGCTATCATCGAGTTTTCTTTCTTCTTTATTATCTAATCAAAGAAGCCTGAACTCTTTTACTAAATCTGGAAGTCACATTTCCTTCTATGGTTAACTGCTGATCTATCTGTTTATATTCAAGGTCTTTGAGTTTTCTTCTTCCAGATACCACTGATAATTCCCCTAACCAATATTCTTTTTTTTTGGTTTGTTTTCTATGTGACTCTGTCTCCTCTTATGATGGTTTCTTTAGGGACTGGATTTCAAAGTGTCTCTAATTCACCAGTGTAGGTTTGTTACCAGTGACTTGTGGGCAAACAGAACTGGCCCCAATTGGATACTCTATTCCTTTCCTCAGACTTAGTACAGTGCTACACAGTCCTGTCTTAACCTCATTCCATACACTCAGTGTCTTGTCCTGTTATCCTATCTCATTCCCTCTATTTCTTAGTCCCATGTACTGTTCCTAGCAGTTCAGAGTTTTGTCCCATTGGTGCTATAGAGTCTTCTGCTGTGGAGTATTGTCTGTTTTGAATCCCAGAAGTCTTTGGCTTCAAAAGGGTTGCCACTACAGCAAACTTCTGCAACCCGGAGTCAAGATCTGACACTGGAAAAAGGAAGGGATAAGGAGGTGCATTTAAGTTGTTTGGTAAGCGCATGTATCTTTTCCTTTACTAGTGTAAGCTTACTGCTGGTAGCATGAGAAGGGAGAGGAGGAATGGTTACTAAGTGAGTGAGCTCAAGTTCGGGAAGCATCAGTTCATATTTGCTTTCTTTTTATCCTCTTTTGAACTAAAAAGATAACCTATAATTGCTACATCTTTTCCACATAATTTCAGTTTTGGAGATGTTCAGAGATATCACAGAGATCAGAGAAAATATCTAGTCCATTTTGCTGCTCAAGTAACACAGAAATCAAGAAGTTTTTTTTTATTATAGTCAATTAATTCAGTCAAAATTATCAAAAGGATTTTTCTGTTACCTCTTGCAACTTTGGGCTTTTTTAAAAGTTGTCCAAGATCCTCCCAACTCAGTAGGCTATTGAGTTTATGTTTTGCCAGATTTGTTGAAATGTATCTGTTCTTATATGTGATTCCCTCAGGGAAGACTTTCTGTGCCTTCCAAAAAAATAATAAGTTAATTAGAGAAGACTTAAAGACATCTCTGGGAAGAGAACTTTTTTGTAGAGCTACTCTGGCCCTTTCAGATGCAGAGGTAAATTTCAAATTCATGTTCTTTTGAAGTTAATCCTAAACATCATTATTTAATCTACTAAAGGTGCTGTGTCAAGAGTGTCACACTTGAAAACATTGTGAGGAGCAAAAACCACTAACTAACCTCACTAAATTTTGGCAGTTTAATTAGTTGAATATTTAGATTCCTGTCCTTTTAATAGTTAATAGCTAGTATTACATAGCATTTTAAGGTTTGCAAAATACATTACAAAGATTATCTCATTTTATTCTCACAAGAAGTCTGGGAGAAAAGTAAAATTTTCATCTCCATTTTATAGATGAGGAAATTGAAGCAGAAATAAGTTAAATTATTTTTCCCAAGACTGTAGAGCTAATAAGTATCTATGACTTTTGAACTCAGATCTTCCTGACTACAGGCCCAAAGCTCTATCTATAAATTATACTTCCTATCTGCCTCAATTCAGCTGCAATTAAAGAGAATCTGACTTAGAAAAATATTGTACAAGAAAAATGTGGTACTCATTACAAAATTCTGTAATATCCCGCTCTCCTAAAAAAACCTCAGGGTGATTTGAATAAGTTATGAATAAACCAATCAAAAATATTTTGTATTACTTACATGCTAAGTGTGCTGGGTATCTATAGGGGTATGATGAACAGAGTACTGAATAAGGAATCAAAGGATATGAGATCAAAACTCAACTTTATGATCATTTATCCCCTTGAGAAGGCATTTTCTAAACCTTCAAAATAATGGTTTTGAAGATTTCTGGTGTTCCTTAAATCTTAATAACTTGAATATTAACATTGACATAAGTAGTGAAAATACTGTTTAATATCATTTCATAAAGGAAGCATATAGAGTTTTTTCCTTGTCTATAAAAGGGAGTTTCGACTGAAAATTCCACAAAGACAGATTTGGAATCCCTCCCTTCCTCTTTTCTATCTTGCCTTGCCCAGCATTTGGTATACTACCCTTTGATAATCTGATTGATCAAGGACATCAGAACATTGGATGATCCCTCCATAGTTGAAAGTCTTTCTGATTCTCATCCATTTTGTGTTGTTTACCATGCTGGAAACTTCTATCTAAGTCATTTGAATTTTATAGATACTTTCAAAAAACTTACTTTTGGGATCTGGGGATTACACTAATCTTATTGCTTTTATCACAAAATTTCCTCATTTCTTTTTCCAATTACTGGTGTATGTGTCTTCTTTTACATCTAGACCACAATTCACTTTTCATAATGTGGGCAAGTCTGCTTAGATCAACTCTTTATCTTTTTTTTTGCAAGGCAAATGGTGTTAAGTGACTTGCCCAAGGCCACACAGCTAGGTAATTATTAAGTGTCTGAGGTAGAAGTTGAACTCAGGTCCTCCTGACTCCAGGGCCAGTGCTTTATCCACTGTGCCACTTAGCCACCCCAACTCTGCATCTTTCCATTGCCTTTTGGGTCATCTAAAATTTTAATTCTTCTAATATCATGGTATTCCATAATTCCTAGGCATGGTGTCACCAAGATAATATAAGGATTTTTGTGGAAGGCAGTAACTTGTAAGTCTTTTGGAGGAGTTTATATTTGATTCTAGAGACAATTGGCAGCTATTGGAGTTTATTGAGTAGGAGAGCAGTCAGATTTAAGATTAAATAAAATTGTTTTGAGAGCAGTGTAGAGGATGTATTAAAGTATGGAAAAGGACTTAAATCAGGGATGATGATGATGATGATGCTTGTCCTTCAATTCTCAAAGAAGACCATGATATTAGGGAGGTGATACTGATGCAGGAGAAGATGAAGAGCATTTGAATGTAACAGAAAGAATTTGGGTGGAGATGTAAATTGACTCTTGAGATGTAAATTGACTTGAAATGGAGAATTATGATTGTAACAGAAATAATTGTATTCTTGGGGTGGGACCCTCCTGGTGGGACCCTCCCCATTGTTAAAGTACCATTGCCCCCCCTCCCCATTCTTAAAGTATCATTGTTTAATGTAAAATTTGTGTCCAGATCTTGGGCTTTTTACCCTCTACCTAATTTTGGGTCAAGTATAGGGAAAGGGAATTCACCTTTTGCCCTCTGGATGAGAGGCAAGCCATAAAAACCTGAGCTGGAATCCAGTTCAGGTCCGGCTCAGTCTTCTCTGACGATGGTCCAGCCAAAGCAGCATGGCTATTCTTTTATCTCTATCTCCCTCCCTCCCTAGCCCTCCCTATGTCTTGTAACCTTTTAAATAAATTTTTGTTTTATTTTTACCTATGATTTTCCAGTCTGAATAATGATTCCTCATAGGCATAATGAAACCCAAGTAATCAGCTGCTACAATACCATGATAAGCACATGAATTGGATTTGACTGAGGAATATTGTGCTAAATCACCAGTCTCACTTTCTCCTCCAGAGCTATCTTGGGTCCAGTGGCCAGATATGAATCAGGATGACTGGAGATGGAATGAGATGGTCCCGGATGCTAGGCAATTGGGGTTAAGTGACTTGCCCAAAGTCACACAGCTAGAAAAGTATCAAGTGTCAGAGGCTGGTTTTGAATTCCTATTGTCCAAGGCCAGTGCTCTATCCACTACATCACTAATGAGGAGACTCTTTCAACTATATTGGCAAAAAGGTGATCAGGGCTTAACCAAAAGAGTTGCAGAAAGAGTAGATAACAGGTGCTAAATATAAGAGAAATGGAAGTAGAAGGGACAAGCTTTGGCACTTGATTAAAGGAGAGAGTATTAAAGGAAGGAAGTGAAGAAATGAACATTTGTTCAGCCTTTCTTAATGCTTGGACATTGTGCTAAGCACTATTTGATTGATATTTTATTTTTCCAAATACATGTCATGAAATATTTTTCAACATTCATCCATATGTATATGTTTATTTTTAAATTGCAAAATTTCCTTCCACCCTCCCTTCCTACCCGCTCACCTCAGCAGCAAACAGGTTACATTATACACACATATTTGCAATAAACATATTTACAGATCAATCATTTTCGATAAGAGGAATTCTGAATAAGGGAAAGAGATTCATAAGAGATATTTTTTACAAAGTGTTCATCAAGTGTTTTTTTATTCTTTTTGGTTTTGTTTTGTATTATGTTTTGTTTTCCTCTGGATGGGGATAATATTGTCCATTGCCTGTCTAATATGGTTCTCCTAGTTCTCTGAACTGTTGAAAGGAGCTGCTTCCATCAACACTGAGCATCTCACAATGTTGTTGTGAAAGTGTACATTATTCGCTTGGTTCTGCTTTCTTCACTCAGTATCAGATCATTTAATTCATTCCATGTGTCCCTAGAGTCCAATCATTTATTGTTTCTTACAGAACAATAATATTCCATAATATTCATGTACCATAATTTGTTTAGCCATTCTCCAGTTGATGGATATCCCCTCAATTTCCAATTCTTTGCCATTACAAAAAGAGCTGCTATGAATATTTTGGAACATGTGGGAATTTTACCATTTTTATAATTTCTTCTGGATATAGGCCTAGAATTGGAATTCCTGGGGTCAAAGGGTATGAACAGTTTTATTACTCTTTGGACATAGTTTCATATTGCTCTCCAGATAGTTGGATCATTTCACAACTCCACCAGCAATGCATTAATGTCCCAATCTTCCCAAAACCTCTCCCACATTGATCATTTTTCCTTTTTCTCATCTTGGTTAATCTAATTGGTGTTAGATGACACCTAATTGCTGTTTTAATTTGCAATTTTCTAATCAGTAATGATTTGGAGCATTCTTTCATGTGATTTTTATATATAGCTTTAATTTCTTCATTTGAAAATTGTGCATCCGTATCCTTTGATGTACTAAGCTCTTTACAAACATTATCTCATTGGATCTTCACAAGTACCCTGGGATATAGATATTATTATGGTTCCTATTTTACACATAAAGGAGATAAACTAGTCCCAGACAATGCAAAGGTTATAGATCTGAAAACCTGAAAGAATGATGGTAACCTAGATAGAAAGAAGAAATATTAAAGAGGGATTGGTTTGGGAGAAAAGATAATGAATCCAGTTTTGTACATGTTGAATTTGAGATGTCAATGAATATGTAGTTAGAATGACCAGTAGTCAATTGATTATATATAGGACTTCAACACAGAAGAGGAAAATGAGGATTAATGGACAGATCTGTGTTATTTGCATAAAGATCCTAATTAAACCCATGTATGCTAATAAAGTTACCAAAAAAGAATTCAGTGAATAAAAATGAGTTATGTACATTGTGTATAATAATAGGCTGATTTGTTTCAGTCTGTCAAAAGATCATGAAGTACAAATTTAGAGTTTTTTGAAAGAGACCTTAAAGACCAAACATACAACTATATGGTAATCTGGTTGATATACTTTCTTTACTTAATATTTTCTCTGTCAATTACTAGATCTACCTCCTGTGAGTTGTGGAAGATATTTATGATCCTAAAACTATATGCAATCAGTACTATATCATTCAAAATGATATGAAGATAATATGCTGGCCTGAATAAAGGCAGAAGTCCCAGCTTCCATATATATACTCTTGTCAAAACTGAAGTTTTTGAGTTATTTGTTTCACATCAGAATTACATATGAAACCAAAAAAAGCTTTATTTCTCATTTCTGCATTTGCTTATATTGGATAGTTTTGATGTATCACTTATTATTTTACCTTGTTGATTAATAAATGATTATCTTTAGATCTAAAAAATGTCTTACAGGGCATTTAGGTGGCACAGTGGACAGAGCACTGGTCCTGGAGTCAGGAGGACCTGAGTTCAAATTCAGTCTCAGATACTTAATAATTCCCTGGCTGTATGACCTTGGGCAAGTCACTTAACCTCATTGCCTTAAATAAAAAATAAAAAATGTCATATAGAAATCTATAGGCAATAAGAAAGAAGATAACCAGAAAAGCCAGCTCCAACATGCAGCAAACAACCTTTACCTTTCAACAGCCTTGGCCAAGGAATATGCATGTCCTGTAAGGGTCTGATTCAAAGTAGAAACAAATGTAGGGACCCCTGGGTAAGTCCCAGGCCTATCAAAAAGGCCCAAGATAGTAATTTTAGAAGCCTTAGGGAATTTCAGATACCAGAACATCAAAACTTTATATACCAAAACATTAAGAACTAAAGAAATTTAGCACTCTGAACTTCAAAGACCTGGGGTAAATCTGGAAACTGGAGGTGAATGCAAGAACCCAGGAGACCCAGAGTAAGACCAGCCAAGGTTGACCACACTGAAAAGTATAGGCAGGGGACATAGCCTGGTCCTTGAACTCAGATGTAATTCAAGAATTAAAGTGGAAGAGATGAATAAATCATAGAAAAAATAAACCAATATCAAAAATTATTGTTGATCTAGAGCTCCAAAAAAAAGAATATGGGAATAGTTTATAATAACTATAAGAAGTAACTCTATATATATATAGATAGGTAGATAGATACATAGATGTAGATAAAGATATAGATCATATAAATTTATAACCTAAGTGTTATGTGAACAAATCAATAGATTGAGGGAGAAGAAACCAAGAAAAATGAAGACAAAAAATGAAATGAAAATTCTAGAGAAAGGAATTGGAAGAACAAATAGTTTAAAAGAGAAAGTAATAAATCTTATCTAAGTAAGAAACACTCTGAATACCAGGTTATAGGAAAATATCAATGAATCCATAACACAACAAAAAATTCAGGATAAAATTAAAGGATTGAAAATTATAAAATATATATGTTATCTTATAATTTAAAAAACTAACCTGGAAAACAGGTCAAAAAAGATAATTTTAATAATAACTAGCATTGAACTCTCTGAAAATCATGGGTTTTTTTAATCTGGAAATTAGATTTTATTCAATCATAAATTCAAATTTTTGAGATCAATTAGAACCAGATGACAAGGTGAATATGGAAAGAATCCACTGATTATATTCTGGGGGAAAAAATGACCCCAAAGTCCCAATATTATCATAGCAAAAATCCAGAGTTTCTATATCAAAGCAAAAGAACTGAAATCATACAGAACAAAGGTCAATTAATTTTTAGAACTTTGTCAAAGACTGGAAGAAAATTCTAGGTCCTTAAGCTTTGAAAAAAAAGAAAGGCCCATATTATAAATTATCTAGATGACTAACTTTATATGATAAATTTTTTAATGAGCTGGAAAAACACCAGAGAAGTCCTGGAGACCAGAACTAGAACAAATGGATGATAATTGGAAACATAGATTGGGAGCTGATAAATTTTTTTTTAAAAGTCTATAATTCCATGGACTACCTCTAGAGGTAGTGAGTCTGCTCAGAAGTCCAAGTAGAGCCTGCACAACCACTTGTCAGAAGTGTTTTTGCAAGAATTCGTTCAGGTGTCCATTAGACTGGATAACCTCTGAGTTCATTTTGAACTCTGAGATTTTTGTGTTGTTCTGAAACATGTGTTTATTTAAGCTTAGTGAGATGAAGCCAGGAAGAAAGGTAAGTAATATAACTATTTGGGATTGCTTTTTAGTAATAAGATTAAGGGAACTTTTGTGAGGTGTTAAAAATTTGTAGTGCATAAGTGGGAGAAGGAATATGACAATTCACTAGATATATCTTCAAAGACACATGTAAAAATGAAGTAGAATTACCTTCCAATGCTTTACCAGAGGCTGTATTTTCGTATTGTTTTCAGGGTTCTCAAAGTTGTGCATATTGTCTCATGTATTCCAAGATGTTACTGATGGTATATATTTAGCTTCCTTAAATTCAGTACGTTGCTTCTAAATCTTCCCAAGATAATTGAAGCCTGCTCCGTTTCTGTTCTGAGGGGTATCATTTTCGCTGTTTTGAGTTACATAATGATTTTAGCTTTGAAGTTAAAGGTCAGATTCAGGTCAAGGAGCACTTTACTGTGAGGCTTGGAAATATAAAGAAGTGTGAGTAAAACTCTTCATGGCCCCCTGCTTTTCTGTTAGTCAGGATTTAAGCAAGAATTTGAAGGATGTCAAATGTCTTTATAAAAGCAATGTACCATTCCCTCACATACAATAAGGCAGGTGACATTGGACACATGGTGGTGTGCCTGTAGTCAGACCATGAGATAAATTACAAGACAGTGTTTCTCAAATCTCAGTGAAGCTCAGAATTATTTTATAGATTTTACTGTGAATTTACTTTTGTATAATTTCCACGTGTGTTATATAAAGTTGGTAAGGGTTAACTGAGCATTCATGCTTTTCATTTGAATTGATAAAGGTAAAGGAAGGCGAGGTGATTAAATAAATGTCACCATTAGTCAAAGGGAAAACCATGACTGTAAGAGCAACACACACACACACACACACACACACACACACACACACACACACACAAACACACATGGTCCTGGTCCTGGGAGGTCTAATTAAGACCACACTGTGAGGGTGACCTGGGAAAACAATTTCATGCTGTTTTCACTTTCAAGTTTTATAGATTTTCGAAAGAAGTTCTGAGGTTCATTTTGGTGACATCATTAAAAGTTCAACAGTTCAAAGCCTCCAAGCTCTAAAATAGCATGACGGTAAAACCCAAAGGGCTGTTCTTTGGATATGACTTGAAATATCTCTGCTTCTGGTTAAACTGTGAATTTTCTAAGAATTCCTAAGGTAGTTTGAAGATTTCTTCTCCCAAAATTTTTCTCACCAGACAGGTGTGAAAAGGAACAATGGTGGGAAAAATAAAGAATTGAAACTGGGAGAAGCTTGAAAGGTCAGGTTGTCTTCTCTTCATAAATCATTGGACATTGACTTGGGAGTTCCCTTCGACTTCTTTGCTGCTAAAATCTGCTTCTCGGTGGAAAACTCAGATTGCCCCTGGACCTAGTTAAGGCATCTTTCATTTTTTTCAAGGTGTCATTAAATTTTGAACATTCCAAGATATGCCTTTCCCCTGCTCTTATAAATCCCCTATGCTAGCACAGTTCTGGCAGCTGCAACCCAAGAAAAGGCTTTTGGTCACTAACTTCACTTTACTACTTTAAATCCTAACAAGGTCAATGAAACTCACTCTGCTAAAAATTATGTTTCTTTTGGTGGGGGGGTAAATATTATAATGTGGAATTGAGGCTTAATGAAAAGGAGTCTAAAATTTGATCACCAAAATTAAAGCTATGTAATTCAATTCAATTCCAATTTAACAAATTTTTATTAAATGATCTTTATGTACAGAGTGATGTCATTGTTTGTCCTTAGTTCTAGTTGGAGACCATGACATCAGGGAGGTGGTTCCATGACATGCAAGTGAATTGCGTTTACATGAAGGAGGGCTCAGCAAAATCTCCAATCTCACTTTCTCTTCTAGAGTTATATGGATTCAATGGTCAGATATGGATCAGGAGCTGGACCTTGATGCAATCATTTCTTTAAGTTAGGTCTCTAACAAGTCTCACTTTGACTGAGAAATGACCCATTCAGTGGTTAAACCAGGTAGGGAAGAAATGAATCAAAGAATAACCTCTTTTAATAGAAACTTGAAGATAATTTAAATAAGACTTCTTCCCCTCCTCATGAAGCTTATACTCTAGAAAGAAATAAGGGCATTGGATTTTATATACCTAAATAATTATAGTGTACAATGTCAGGTGCATATTAGATACAAAATACTATTATTATATGATATCTGAGGAGATAACCTTATTACAAAAGGAAACTGCAAGAATGTTTCTTTGAAGCAGAATCAAGTGCATTGGGCGATGGCCAGAAATTTAATAAGAAAAGAAGGAGAAGGGAGCAGCTATTCTAGGCATAAGAAACATAATGAGCACAGGCATGGAGGGAGGAAATAATACAAGGTTTCTGACAGATGTCCTACCCTATCCAAAAGCAGAAATGATGGTAACAGGAAATTCAACACTACTTTCTCCCTTGGGGAGGGGACAGAGAGAATCTTTTTGTGTAATCATGAAGAAAAGCTGATAGATAAATAGATAATAGATAGATATATGATACATAGATAATATATAAACAGATAGATAATAGATTAATAATAACATTTGTCTTTCATTCTCGAAGAAGACCAAGACATGAGAGAAGTGTTGCCATGACAAATACATGAATGGGATTTGAGTAAGGGGTTGCTGTGCTAAGTCACCAGCCTTATTTTCTCCCCTGGAGCCATCTTAGTCCAGTGGCCAGATATGAATCAATACAACTGGAGATGACCATGGATGTGAGGCAGTCAGGGTTAAGAAACTTCCCAAGTTCACACAGCTAGGAAGTGTCAGAAGCTAGATTAGAATTTCTGTCCTACTGACTCCAAGGCCAGTGCTCTAGACTATTATCAATCAATGCACAAGCCATTGACTGCTTACATCAAGTTAAAGTCAGTCAGTCCCTAGCTGAAGTTCCAAACAAAGAAGAGATTTTGAATGCTATTAGGTGCCTTTCAACATCTAATGCTGGTTCTATTCCAGCTAAGATCTACAAGGTGGGGGGGGGGTCCATTGTTCATTCAAAAACTGACTGAAATTTTCCCAAGTTACTTGGCATGAAGAGGTTATCCCCCAAGAATTCAAGGATGCCTCCATTGTCCATCTTTATAAAGGTAAAGAATATAGATCGTCCTGTGATAATCACAGGGGTATTTCTCTTTTATTCATTGCTGGCAAGATTCTTGTCAGCATTCTTCTCAATAGGCTGATCCTTCACCTGGAAGTTGGTTACCTTCCTGAGAGCAGTGTGATTTCAGAAAGGGTAGAGGAACAATCAGTATGGAGTTTGCTGCCTAACAACTCCAGGGAAAATGCTAGAAACAAAACAGAGGTCTGTTGTACAATATTTGTAGATCTGACCAAGGTCTTTGATACCATGAGACAATAGGGTTTATGGAAAAGTATGTCAAAATTTGTTTGCCAGGAGTTCATTAGTATTGTATGTCAATTTAATGATGGCATGCTTGCCCAGGTTCTGGATAGTGGGTGATGCTCTCAAGATTTCCCAGTCACCACTGGAGTAAAACAAGATATGTCCTTGTTCCCATGCTTTTTAACATGATATTTTCAGTCATGTTATCAAATGTCTTCATTGAAGATGAACAAGGCCTCAAGGTCAACTACAGCTCTGTGGTAAATTCTTCAACTTGAAAAGGCTACAAGCCAAGATCAAAGTAGAGGGAGTGTAGGTACATGGTCTTCTGTTTGCAGATCATTGTGCCCTCAATGCAGCCTCTGAAGCTGAGATGCAATCAAGTACAGATCAATTCTCTGTTGCTTGTGATAATTTTAGTCTAACAATAACATCTAGAAAACACAAGTGCTCCATCAGTCAGCACCACACCATCCATATGTGGAACTATTGATTACAGCAAATGGAGAAGTTTTGAGTACTGTGGACAAGCTCACTTACCTTGGCAATGTCCTTTCCAAGGAGGCACACATTGACAATGAGGTTGACACTCACATGGCCAGAGTTAGGTCAGTATTTGAAAGAATGTGTAGGAAAGAAGAGGCATTAGACTAACTATCAAACTGAAGGTCTATAGAGGTGTTGTACTGACCTCATTGCTATATGCTAACTAGACAATCCTCCAGTGCCATGTCTTAGGAAGATTCTGAAGATCAACTGGCAGAAGAAGATACCAGACACTGAGGTCCTTTCTCGAGGTAAATTGTCTAGCATTCCAACATTGCTACAGAAAATGCAACTACAATGGGCTAGACATGTTAGAATGCAGGCATATGCTTGCCAAAAAACTATTTTATGGAGACCTCAAACAGGGCAAGGAGGTCAGAAGAAGCAATACCAAGAAACCCTGAAAGTCTCATTGAAGAACATTAGAATTGATAGTACAGTGTGAGAAACACTAGCACATGACCACCCAGCATGGTGTGCCCTCACCAATGAGAATGCTACACTCTACTAGAAAGGTTGAGTTGAAGTGGTTCAGAGGAAACATAATATCCATAAGTTTAGGGCACCCACTACAGGTGTTTACATGGACTATTTGTGCCCAACCTGTGGTAGAGTATTCTGAGCTCATATTAGTCTGATCAGTCACAGTAGGACACATTGTGATTTGTTTCAATCATAGTGATGTCATTTCGTCTTCTTCAATAACAAAGGACAGGAACCATCCAGTCAACCAAGCAGACTGATGGAAGAAAATAGATAATAGTCTGATAGTAGATGGATAATAGATAATAGATAGAGAGCTAGACAGACAGATAATAGACAGACAGACAGACCAACAGACACATAGATGAATGGACCACTTAACATTTTTAAGAGTCTCTCAGGCACTGTGCTAGGTGCTGGGGATACAAAAAAAGGCAAAAAAAAACATTCTCTGCTTTCTAGGACCTTGCAATCTAATGATGAAGATGATAGATAAACAAATATATGAATAGGATGTGAATAACCAAGTCAAAACTTAAGAATTCAAAAGGGAGGGTGAAGGCTTTCCTTTACAAGATGAGCTTTAATTTGAGGCTTAAGAGAAACCAGAGAGAAAGACTGAACACTCTCCAGGAATGGGGAATAGCCAAAGAAAATACTCAAAGCAGAGAGGTGTACTATCTTATTTGTGGAATAGCAGGAGACCAATGCTCTTGGTTAGAAGTGTATTTCCCAGGAGTAAGACTTAAGAAGACAGGAGAGGAAGAAGACAGCTTATGAAAGACACTGAATGTCTTAGGAAGATTCTGAAGATCAGTTAACAGGAGAAGATACCAGACATTGAGGTCCTTTCTTGAACTAAACTGCCAAGCATCCAGACATTTCTACAGAGAACACAACTTCAAGGGACTGTCCATAATGCTAGAATATCAAAAGTCTTAAGTGCCAAAAAACACTATTTTATGGAGAACTCACACAGAGCAAGTGCTCACAAGAGGATTGGTAGAAGTGATACCAATACCCCTTAAATGTCTCTCCTAAGAACCTTAGATTTGATTGTACAACACGGACACACTGGCACAGGACTGCTCAGCATGGTGTGCCCTCAACAAAGCAGATGCTGAGCTCTATTAATAAGGAAGAATTGAAATAGTTCAAAGAAAACATGAAATATATGTTTAGAGTAAACACCCTAGGTGTTCATTTGAATTATTTGGAGGAAATAAATTTGTATATGAAAAAAACACTGGTTCCTCTATCAAATTTTTCAGGTCTTGGCTTCTAGGGTTGTTTCTAAGGATGCATAGAGTTTGCATTAAAAATAATCATTTTTTGATAATTTTTTAATTAAAAAGAGCTTTTTTGATCCTTTATTGAGTAGAATCCTGTTTAATATTCAGGAATGAGGAAGATTTCACAAGTAGTGTGCCCTCAACAAAGCAGATACTTATCTCCATGAGTAAGGCAGAATTGAAGCAGTTCAAAGGAAACATAAAATACATAAGTTTAGAGTAATCACCCTAGGTGTTCATTTGAATTATTTGTGCCCAATCTGTGGTAGAGCATTCCAAGCTTAAATTAGTCTGATAGGCATGGTCAAACATATTGTAATTTGTCTCTAGTGTAGTGTTATTTTGGTCTTCTTCCATAATGAAGGACAAGAAACAACCAAACAATAATTATACCTAAATGAACACAAACCAATCTTTTTTTCTTCTTTTTAATCTCTTCTTTTTTTGATCATCTTCCCCATCCCCCACTAATTGTGCTGAAATGAAGACTTAAAAAAAATCAGATTCATTGACTAATTCCCCCATCTAATTCTAATCAATTTCTTTTAATGTTAAGATTATTCAATATTTAAGCATCTGTTCTCAAAGTTTTTCTTTTCCTCCTGCAAACTATTCAGGTTATCTTTAGTGGATATATTGTGTGTATATGGCATTTTGATTTAGTTTTGTAAACACATAAGTTTTAGTGCTGTAATTTCCTCAGGATGAATGGGGGAGATATTTTTTTCTACAGCTTCCTGATTAGGTTGAAGTATAATTCATATGCGATGATAGTATCATTTCCAAAGGTGTTTATATTTGCCTAATTGCAGTTTCTATATAGCATGTATTTAGAGAGTTTTTTTAAAAGACTATTTGAAAATAACAGATATATTTCATTTTTGTTATAATTCTTATAGTTTTTATACCCATACCCAAAATATGTATAATTTGTTTTGGGTAAAAAAATTTATTGTGTCTCTTTAAAAAACTGATCCTCTAACTTCTAATACATATAGAAAAATGAGTCAAATTTATAAGAATATGTCGTTCTCCAAATGATAAATGGTCAAAGGATGTGAACAGAAAGTTTTCAGATGAAGAGATTAAAGCTTTCTATAGTCTTATGAAAAAATATACTAAATCATTATTGAATAGAGAGAGAGAGGCAAATTAAAACATAACCATTAGGTTGGCCAATATGACAGAAAAAAAGGAAAATGATTGATGTTGGAGGGGATGTGGGAAAAGTGAACTACCAATACACTATTGATGGGGTTTTGAACTAATCCAATCTTTCTGAAGAGCAAATTGGAATTACATCCAAAGGAAAATGAATTGTGCATTGATTCAGCACTACTACTATTAGGACTGCAACCCAAAAAGATTGTAAAAAATGGGAAAAGATCCACATGTACAAAATTATTTATAGCAGTTTTTTGGTAGTGGCAAAGAATTGGAAATTGAAGGGGTGTCTATCAATTGGATGATAGCTGAACAAATTGTAGTATATGAATGCTATAGAATACTATTGGCCTATTAAAAAATCAGAATTCAGAAAATCCTGGTAAGCTTACATGAACTGAGAAGAAAGCAGAACCAGGAGAATGTTGTGCATCTTAACAACACTATGATGGACTTAACTCATTTCAGCAGTATAGTGATCAAAGGCAATTGTAAAGGACTTGTGATGGAGAATGCTATCCACATCTAGAGAGGAAGAATTATGGAATCTGAGACCAAATCATACTATTTTCCATTTTCAAAATTTGTTTTATGTTTCTGATTCTTGTTTCTGATTCTTCTTTAACTACATAACTAATATTAATATAAGTTTACCATTGTTATATATGTGTAATCTTTATCAGATTACTTAATGTCAAGGAGAAGGGGAAGGGAAGGGAGAAAGGGAGAAAAATGTGAAATTCAAAGTCTTATCCAAAAATTAATATTAAACACTATCTTTTAATGTAGTTGGAAAATAAATAAATTTGTATATTAAAAAAACTGGTTACTCTTTCAAATTTTTCAGGTCTTTGCTTCTAGGATTGTTTCTAAGGCTGCATACAGTTTGCATAAAAATAACCATCCTTGATAATTTTTTTTAATTAAAAAGAGCTTTTTTGTTCCTTCATTGAGTAGAATCCTGTGTAATATTTAGTAATGGGGAAGATTTTGCAAGTCCAATTTTAGACTATGAAGTTACTGTCAAAGTTAAGATTGGCATGTAGAGTAGAACCAATAATTGCTGCTAAACAAACTACCAAACAAAGGTTACTAAACCTAGGCTGATAATAAAATAACAGCCAAGAACATTTTCCATGAACTAAATTCATTAAAGTTTAACTTTGCCTTTCACATAATGAGCCCAATTATCATGACAGTTGTCAAAATATGTAAAGATATTCAGTCTACAACTTACTTTGGGAAATGCAAATGTTAAAAAAAACTAGCACAATTCTTCAAAACTGTCATAAAAAGTGACTCAGAACATTTACAATATGTTGTGAAAGATAATGGGAAACTGAGTATTGAGAATGTAATATCAATTCCCCAGGTAAAAATAGATAATACCTGCTTATTTGACAATATATGAGTCATCATATTTTAAATTAAATTTTATTAATACCATTTTGGTTTACATTACCTGTATTTCTCTAAGTCTCTTACCACCTTTGCCCTCACAGAGATCCACTCCATATAGCAAAAAGAGAAAGAAGAGAAAAAATCAATAAAGTCAATCAAATATATTTTTAGCAATGTTTCTCAGCCTTTTGATAAAAGAGAGGAGCAGGATAGAATAACGTGATTTTCCTCACTACTAATAACTATTGTCTTTGAATAAAGATTTGATGAAAAGACTTCTAAATCTCTGACTAGATAGTTACTGAGCAGAATGATCAACTATGAGTGACTGAGTTTTTCTCAGCAATACTGTGACCCAAGAGAACTCTGAAAGACTTATGATAAAGAATGTTCCATCTCCAGAAAAAGAACATGGTATACAAATACAGTTTGAAACATACTTTTTTAACTTTATCTTTCTTGAGGTTTCTTTTTTTTTGGAGGGGGGAGTCTATGTTTTCTCTCATAACATGATTATTATGGAAATATTTTGCCTGACTACATATTTATAATCCATATCAAATAGCTTGCCTCAAAATAGAGGCAGGATAGAGTAGCAAGAAGGGAGAGAATTTGAAATTCAAAGTTCTAAAATATCAAAATTATAAAATATAACAATTAATATTAATATTAAATGCCAAATATCAAAACTGTTTTACATATATTCAGAAAAAATAGATACATTTTTTAAAAAAATAGAAGTTATTGAGTTTTGCCAGTGGCAACAATGATATAAGCATCATTGCAAAGAAACATTCAGTGTCTTTAGGTGAAATAGAAGAAATGTGTAGTCAATTTGCTTCAAGGCTATAATAGAGATATTCATCAAGGTTAGTACTCTGAACGCCAGCAGAAAATAAATTGGGGGAATGGATCCCTAATCAATGTTCCTGATCTTTTATTTTTTACAAATCTAGTTGTAGCAAGCTATTTATTTGGAAGTCTTTACAAAAAAATAGAATATCTAAAAACATTGTAAGGAAATGGTCCAACATTTCTTCAGCTCAGTCATGATTTTGTAGATTATTTCAATAGACTTTAACAATTATAATAATAAGATCGAGAAATTGGATGAGAAACTTTTGGAAGAAGAAAA
Source organism: Macrotis lagotis (assembly GCF_037893015.1). Lineage (NCBI taxonomy): Eukaryota > Metazoa > Chordata > Mammalia > Peramelemorphia > Peramelidae > Macrotis > Macrotis lagotis. The sequence goes on along the minus strand of NC_133666.1, from coordinate 272,099,943 downwards.
TCTAATCTATTTGAGTCATGAGCTAACTAAGTGTCTAATTAAAGTCTAGGAAATATGACTTTCTATGTATATGCCTTGTTAACACATGAGAGGGAGAGAAGGAAGATGTGGTATCATGTGGCTCAATTTTAGAGTAACGTGTAGTTGCTAATTTTTTTTTATTTCATTTCAGTGTTGATCTAACACCTCCATTTTGATCTAACATTAAATTCTAAATTATTTAGAATTAAATTCTGAAAATATTATTAAATTCCCTAGATGCACACTCACAATAAAATGCAATATGCAAACTCTCTATAGATGGTTTGATATGTTACAATTACAGGATCATGTTTTGACTCACGCATGAATTGGATTTAAGTGAGGCAGAGTTGCACAAAGTCTTCAGCCTTAGTCTTTCAAGAGTCATCGAAGTATAGTGGCAAAAAAAGGAAAGATGACTAGTGATGGACTTGCTCATTCATTCATGGTCGGGTCCCCCCCCCAAAATTTTCCACTTTTTGTAATATATTATACTTTTTGTGTTATGCCCCAAAGCATTAAAGAACTTCTTTAAAAAATTTGTACTTTCTCAATTATCTTGGCTTAACCTCCATAATCCATTAGGAAGAAAATAAACAAAGAAAAGATGAAAAATGTCTCCTACTCAGATTGTGATATGTACCCAGGACAAATGAAAAATGAGTAGGGCAGAATTAAGTGGAAGATGATAAAGCTAGATTGCCTTAAGGGAATACTAAAGATCCCTTAATCACCTGAATCTTCTTCCAGAAGTAAAGTCCCACTTTTTAATATCGGTTCTGAGACAATACTATAGAGTTCTTTAGTTTCTAGAGAAATATAAATTAATATCATTTGGGAGCAATAAAAAGAAAATAATGTTTCCATATCTAGAAAATAATCAGAGAATGTAAGATTTTTTTATTGGGCATACTCCAACATTCAAAAAATGCTTATCAAAAGCCTACAACACTCTTGTTATTATTGCTAAAGTCTATGAAAATATTGCATAAAATCATGCCTACTTTGAGGAGATGTTGGAATATTTCACTACAATGTTTTTAAATATTCTAGTTTTGTAGACTTCCAAAAATGTGATACAAAAAGTTATTAAAGTATAGGCACCACTATCCACAATTTTCCTATGTAGTAGAAGTTCAGTAATGTAATGAAACTTACAAACAAGTAAAAGGGTCTCATGGAATAATGGAAGAGCATTGGATTTAATATTAAAAGAACTGAGGAACAATAGCTCAAGGAACTAGTCATTTAAATCTCTCAATCTTAGTTTTCTTATCTTTAAACTGGAGAAAAAACTTAAATTTCCTAATTGACAGTTTACTATGAGGAAACAGTTTTGTAAATTTAAAATACCTATTAAAAATATAAGCCAAGTTTTTGTTGCAGTTGTTGCTGTTTCATTAGAAGAATGCTAACATCTCTCTATTGGAAGCAGCAATGGATAAGTCTCCAAGTCAAAAGTCAGAAAGACTCATCTTTCCTAAGTTCATATCAAGCCTCAGACACTTAATACTTTGGTGACACTGGTTAAGTCATTTAGCCCTGTTTGCCTCAGTTTCCTCATCTGTAAAATTAATTGTAAAAGGAACTGCAGAGCTACTCTAGTATCTTTGCCAATTAAAACTGAAAATGGGGTCACAAAGAGCTGAAACAACTGAACTACAATAACAACTACAACTTCTCTTTAATATCTGATTGAATCTGTTAAGTAGATAGAGATCATATGAAGTTTTAGAATAATACATTCAGTCATTTGAGTAGGGCCACCTAATTGGGAATGATAATACTGTATGACTGATAATTTGATTACATAGCATGTCTTTCAATATGGTGTTTGGAATTTACATTTTTAATTAGGTGAATTTAATTTCATTTATAGGAATTTGTGGCATGCCTCAAATTTATTATATGACCCTAAAAAGTCACTATATTAGAGACTATAGATAAATAGATATACATATCTATATCTATATATACAGATCTATATATCGCTATATATGTCTACTGTCAGGGCAATTGAAATATTCCTTTAGGGTATCCTCCTATGTAACATTAAGAAAACTATCTAAACCTAATAGTTTTCTACACTCCACTTCTACAAATCTTTATTTTTTTGTTTTCTAATGAATAGCTTAATATGAATAGACTTTTAAACAGCTAGTGTAACATCAACTTAAGGTTTATACATTTAATTTTTAAAAAATTAAACTGTTAAGCTTTGTGAATTTGCTTGAATAGCATGATATGCTCTTGACAGTTTTATTGATTCTTTTTTTCTCAATTTTAAGGGCAAAGAAAATGAATCCAAAATGAATGCATGCAGAAAAGCCATTGTGCCCCTCAAATAGAATTGCCGCATGTATGAGGAAGATTTCAAATGCAATCACAGCATGAACTGAGAATGCCGTGTGTGTGTATGTATATATATACATACATACATATATATATATATATATATATATGTGTGTGTGTATGTGTGTGCTCTTGTAGGCCATTACTCTAGAGAATTCTCAGAATTCACATGACCATATACACTTCCTGTATGTGCAATGGGTCTCACAAAGCTAAGATCCCTAAAATAAGCCAGATACTTATATCATTCTATATTTGAGAACAAATGTTAGATACAAGAGTATTATATAACCCAGAAGGAAATATCAATAATTTTGGCAAAGATTCAGAGTGATAGTCAGTGAAATTTCACTCTACTACTAGTTAAGAAAGGAAAATCAACAACCAGCATGAAAAAGAAAATACATGAAATGTTCAAGCTAGAAGCCATTTTAAGAAATCATGGAGAGCTCCCCATCTCCAGTCCCTCAGCAGCTCAGAGCACACCTTCTCCCCCTTTCCAGAGTAATCATCCTAATGCACAGAGTTAATAATGACACTCCTCAGTTCAAAAATCTTCAACAGCAATTTGTTGCCTCTACTATCAAGCTTAGCATTCTATTCCCCAAATAGACTCAACCTTCTTTTCTAGCCTTATCTCATATCCCTATAGACAGTCTATGCCCCCACCAAACTGATCTTATTAATCTCTGTATCCTGAAGATGAATTCCTGCCACTATATATTTATTCATACTATTCCCAGAATGTCTTTATATGACCTTCACCTGTCAATCACCCATATCCCTGTCCCACCCTCAGCCAGTTATGACATTCCCTACAGACTTTACATAGCACTTTGTTTTTGTTCCTCTCTTGCATGTTGTTCTGCAGTATAGTGATTTTAAAGCCTTACAGCCCTTCAATAAAGGGCTTCATGATGGCCAAAAAACATACTTTACTTAAATTTGCATCTCTCCTTCCTACCACAATGCTCTTCACACAATGAATGCTTTAAGAATGAATTCTAATTTAACTGAATTTGATCTGGCCCCTATATTTGAAAGCTAAGTAAAGATCCAGAGATCATAACTAGATTTAGGCCAGATTCCACAGTCAAAATAGGACTGGAATTCTGACTCTTGACATCTATTCCAGTTCTTATCCTTCTATACCAATGATGATGCATAGTGGCAAAACTAGCAGGGTCAATGACAAAATTTAAACCATTTGTCATTTCTTTGCTAGGCAATTATTGTGTCTGAGACCACATTTGAACTCAGGTCCTCCTGACTTCAGGATCAGTGCACTATCTACTGTGCCACCTAGCTGCCCCACTCCCCATTTGTCATTCCTAACTGCATCTAACAACAGTATCATTGAAAGGCAGATGGTGCTGGACTTGAAGTCAGGGGAAAAAGATTTAAAATCCCACGTCTGACTTTGTGTGGCTATAGACAAGTTACTAATTTACCTTATTGCTAAGATTCTTTGACACTAGAATATAAAAGAATTGCTAGCAATGGACGCTTGTAGATTGGTAGGGGATAGGCTACAGCATTGAGTAGGAAGTGGAAGATTCTGAAATGAAAGATCATAATCATACATTACAAAGAGTACTGATGCCTTACCAGACTAAACTTATTCTTAACTATATATATATATATATAATCCTTGCTTTAAACCAAATTTCCAGTCTTCCAAAATATAAATTCATCATATGAAGTATTCATGACCTTTCAACTAATCTGTCACACAGATACTAAAGTGCTATTTCCAAAATACATCTCAACATATCAAAATCAATCTTGTATAGTAGGATGAATTCCAGATTCAAAATCAGAGAACTTGTATCCAAATGCTAGCTTTTAACTCTATGGTACTAAGCAAGTCATTTGACCGCTATGGGACACAATTTCTTCAGCTATAAAGTGACAGGAATGGAGTATTTCTAACATCTCATCCAAATTTAAATCTATAAGCCTAAAATCAAATATAACTCCTGTACTCAGGAAGTTTCAATAATTCTTTACCACCACTAGTATACGATTCATATGTCTGTTATTTTGAAGTCCTTAACTACCTGGCTTTGCTCTACATTCCCAGACTTATTGCATGTAATTCCTATCATACAGTATAAATTCTTGCCAAAATGAACTACTTGCCTTTTCCCTATGTAGCCAGAGGCTCAAAACCTACCTGCATAAGACCTTTCTGCTCTTGAAGATCAGAGTTGGCAAGAGTTGGAAGAGGAGTAATTTCTGGCACCCTTATTGTCACTACCAAAAGAGGAGATATGGGGTTCCAGATTCATTTCAGGGAGAAGGAAGAGAAATACTCTAGGAAGAAGCCAACATATAGAGGCTCCAATTCCCTGTTCCTTTATCAGTACCTCTCTCCAGTTTCAAGCACTAGAGATTTCAGAAAATTTCTGCTTGAGTAATATCTGAAAATCTCTATTGGTTTAGCTAACATGTCTTCCTCTTGGTAGGTGTGATCATTTCTGATATTTTCTTAGCTATAAAAGTTTCTATGTTTTGTTTGCTTAGATAAATAGATTTACTTGATATTCATTACATGTGATCTTTGTTTAACTGAAACTTGGTGGGAATGGTATCAAGTCTTAAATCTAAAGTTTTGGGTGCTTCATCACCATCAAGGATAGTATTCAAGAACATACTTAAAAATTAAATCAGCATTGGGAACCATTGATCTAGGGAAAATAATTTTATTGTTCTTCCATGAGTGCCTTTCAACAATAACTTTTAAGGTAATGAATTGCTCATAGTATTCTTTTAGATTTATTCATTAAGTACTTACATTAAAAACCACAATGATCTTTTTTTTAATATTGTTTTCAAGGCAATGGGGTTAAGTGGCTTGCCCAAGGCCACACAGCTAAGTAATTATTAAGTGTCTGAGGTCGGATTTGAACCCAGGTATTCCTGACTCCAAAGCCAGTGCTCTATCCTCTGCACCACCTAGCCACCCCCCCCACAATGATCTTTTGCCCAAAAAAACCATATCAGAATTCACCTACAAATTATAAATTCTAGCAATAAAATAATAACAAATATTTTATATGGATATCCAATAAGAATTGAAAAATAAAAACTGATCCAATAGAACCTATTGACTGATAGGCTTCATATTGCAAATTTTGTTCAAAATGAATAACAGTTTAATAAAAAATATAATTTGGAAGATGTTTAGCACAATATATTAAATATCTGTAAACTTAATTTCAAAGTTGAATTTTTTACTCTAAGCAAATATTTGAAATATTTATTTCCATTCATGACTAGAATATTCTGCTTCCTTAATATTTGAAATATTTGCTCATCAGCAGACAGTCTTAAACCCAGTTCTGCATTGAGTATACTTCTATATTTTTATTTAAGAAAAGAATAAAAGA